>NC_083438.1:24153213-24453213 GCF_020745735.1 Hemiscyllium ocellatum
CCCCTCCCCGCCCCCTCCCCCTCTCCTCGCTCCCCCCTCCCCCTCCCCTCCGCCCGCCCCCACCCACCCCAACCTTCCTCGCCCTCCCCTCCCCACCCCTACCCTTCTCGCCCGCCCCTCCCCCTCCACCACCTCTCCTCCCCCTCCCCCACCTCTCCCCCTCCCCCACCTCTCCTGTCTACCCCCTCCCCCTCTCTTCCCCGCCTCCCTCTACCCCACCACTCCTCCTCTCCCCCTCCCACTCCCCCCACCTCTCCCTCCCACTCCCCCTCCGCCCACTCTCCCTCCCCACTCCCCCCCACCCCACTCCGCTTCTCCCCCTTCACTCCCCCCACCTCTCCCTCCCCACTCCCCCTCCCCCACCTTTCCCTCCCCACTCCCCCTTTGCCTCTCCTGCCCCCCTCCCCCCACAGCCCCTCTCCCCCTCCCCCGCCCCACTACCCCTCTCCCGCCCCACTACCCCTCTCTTCCCCCCTCTCCCCGTGTCTGTCTCTCCCCCACCCCCACCCCACTCCACTCCACCTCTCCCCCACTCTCTCTATCCCCCTCCCCCACTCCCTCTCCCCCCTTTCCCCCACCCCTTCTCTCTCTCCCACATCCCTCTCCCCGTGACTCTCTGTCTCTCTCCCCCTCTCCCCGTATCTGTGTCTCTCCCCCTCCCCGTGTCTATGTCTCTCCCCCTCCCCGTGTCTATGTCTCTCCCTCCCTCCCTCCGCCTGTGTCTGTGTCTCTCCCCCTGTGTCTGTCACCTCCCTCTCCCGGTGTCTCTCCCGCTAACACCTCCCTCTCCCGGGGCGGTGCTGCGGGGTGCAGACGGACGCGGAAGCGGACGGACCGACTCGGCCGGAGGCTGCGATCGCTTCCAGGAGCCGGAGCTGGGGCTCAGCCCCCGGCCCGAGGGTGAGTCTGATCCCAGCCCGAGCACCCCAGCTCCCTGTACCCCAGCAACCTCTACCCCAGCTCCCTCCACAAACCGGGCTCGAGCACCAGCACCACCACCCTCCTCCTCGGAGATCAGAAAGGGAGCGGGGAGAGTGGGGTTAGACTGGGTGGGATATTAAAGGGTGTGGGGAGTGAGGGGGGGAGAGTGGGGTTAGACTGGGTGGGATATTAAAGGGTGTGGGGAGTGAGGGGGGGAGAGTGGGGTTAGACTGGGTGGGATATTAAAGGGTGTGGGGAGTGAGGGGGGAGAGTGGGATTAGACTGGGTGGGATATTAAAGGGTGTGGGGAGTGAGGGGGGAGAGTGGGATTAGACTGGGTGGGATATTAAAGGGTGTGGGGAGTGAGGTGGGGAGTGAGGGGGAGAGTGGGGTTAGACTGGGTGGGATATTAAAGGGTGTGGGGAGTGAGGGGGGAGAGTGGGGTTAGACTGGGTGGGATATTAAAGGGTGTGGGAGTGAGGGGGGAGAGTGGGGTTAGACTGGGTGGGATATTAAAGGGTGTGGGGAGTGAGGGGGCAGATTGGGATTAGACTGGGTGGGATATTAAAGGGTGTGGGGAGTGAGGGGGGAGAGTGGGATTAGACTGGGTGGGATATTAAAGGGTGTGGGGAGTGAGGGGGGAGAGTGGGGTTAGACTGGGTGGGATATTAAAGGGTGTGGGGAGTGAGGGGGGGAGAGTGGGGTTAGACTGGGTGGGATATTAAAGGGTGTGGGGAGTGAGGGGGGAGAGTGGGGTTAGACTGGGTGGGATATTAAAGGGTGTGGGGAGTGAGGGGGGAGAGTGGGATTAGACTGGGTGGGATATTAAAGGGTGTGGGGAGTGAGGGGGGAGAGTGGGATTAGACTGGGTGGGATATTAAAGGGTGTGGGGAGTGAGGGGGGGAGAGTGGGGTTAGACTGGGTGGGATATTAAAGGGTGTGGGGAGTGAGGGGGGGAGAGTGGGGTTAGACTGGGTGGGATATTAAAGGGTGTGGGGAGTGAGGGGGGAGAGTGGGATTAGACTGGGTGGGATATTAAAGGGTGTGGGGAGTGAGGGGGGAGAGTGGGATTAGACTGGGTGGGATATTAAAGGGTGTGGGGAGTGAGGTGGGGAGTGAGGGGGAGAGTGGGGTTAGACTGGGTGGGATATTAAAGGGTGTGGGGAGTGAGGGGGGAGAGTGGGGTTAGACTGGGTGGGATATTAAAGGGTGTGGGAGTGAGGGGGGAGAGTGGGGTTAGACTGGGTGGGATATTAAAGGGTGTGGGGAGTGAGGGGGCAGATTGGGATTAGACTGGGTGGGATATTAAAGGGTGTGGGGAGTGAGGGGGGAGAGTGGGATTAGACTGGGTGGGATATTAAAGGGTGTGGGGAGTGAGGGGGGAGAGTGGGGTTAGACTGGGTGGGATATTAAAGGGTGTGGGGAGTGAGGGGGGAGAGTGGGGTTAGACTGGGTGGGATATTGTAGGGTGTGGGGAGTGAGGGGGCAGATTGGGATTAGACTGGGTGGGATATTAAAGGGTGTGGGGAGTGAGGGGGGAGAGTGGGATTAGACTGGGTGGGATATTAAAGGGTGTGGGGAGTGAGGGGGGAGAGTGGGGTTAGACTGGGTGGGATATTAAAGGGTGTGGGGAGTGAGGGGGGAGAGTGGGATTAGACTGGGTGGGATATTAAAGGGTGTGGGGAGTGAGGGGGGAGAGTGGGATTAGACTGGGTGGGATATTAAAGGGAGTGGGGAGTGAGGGGGGAGAGTGGGGTTAGACTGGGTGGGATATTAAAGGGTGTGGGGAGTGAGGGGGGAGAGGGTGGGGTTAGACTGGGTGCGATATTAAAGGGTGTGGGGAGTGAGGGGGGAGAGTGGGGTTAGACTGGGTGGGATATTACAGGGAGCGGGGAGTGAGGGGGGAGAGTGGGATTAGACTGGGTGGGATATTAAAGGGTGTGGGGAGTGAGGGGGGAGAGTGGGGTTAGACTGGGTGGGATATTAAAGGGTGTGGGGAGTGAGGGGGGAGAGTGGGGTTAGACTGGGTGGGATATTAAAGGGTGTGGGGAGTGAGGGGTGGAGTGAGGGGGAGAGTGGGGTTAGACTGGGTGGGAGATTAAAGGGTGTGGGGAGTGAGGGGGGGTAGTGGATGGGATATTAAAGGGTGTGGGAGTGAGGGGGGAGAGTGGGATTAGACTGGGTGGGATATTAAAGGGAGCGGGGAGTGAGGGGGAGATGGGATTAGACTGGGTGGGATATTAAAGGGAGTGGGGAGTGAGGGGGGGAGAGTGGGGTTAGACTGGGTGGGATATTAAAGGGTGTGGGGAGTGAGGGGGAGAGTGGGGTTAGACTGGGTGGGATATTAAAGGGTGTGGGGAGTGAGGGGGGAGAGTGGGATTAGACTGGGTGGGATATTAAAGGGTGTGGGGAGTGAGGGGGGAGAGTGGGGTTAGACTGGGTGGGATATTAAAGGGTGTGGGGAGTGAGGGGGGAGAGTGGGATTAGACTGGGTGGGATATTAAAGGGTGTGGGGAGTGAGGGGGGGTAGTGGATGGGATATTAAAGGGTGTGGGGAGTGAGGGGGGGGGAGTGGGATTAGACTGGGTGGGATATTAAAGGATGTGGGGAGTGAGGGGGGAGAGTGGGATTAGACTGGGTGGGATATTAAAGGGTGTGGGGAGTGAGGGGGCGAGTGGGATTAGACTGTGTGGGATATTAAAGGGAGCAGGGAGTGAGGGGGCGAGTGGGATTAGACTGTGTGGGATATTAAAGGGAGCAGGGAGTGAGGGGGCGAGTGGGATTAGACTGTGAGGGATATTAAAGGGAGCAGGGAGTGAGGGGGCGAGTGGGATTAGACTGTGTGGGATATTAAAGGGAGCAGGGAGTGAGGGGGCGAGTGGGATTAGACTGTGTGGGATATTAAAGGGTGTGGGGAGGGAGGGGGAGAGTGGGATTAGACTGTGTGGGATATTAAAGGGTGTGGGGAGGGAGGGGGAGAGTGGGATTAGACTGGGTGGGATATTGTAGGGTGTGGGGAGTGAGGGGGCAGATTGGGATTAGACTGGGTGGGATATTACAGGGAGCGCGGTGTGAGGGGTTAGATTGGGATTAGACTGGGTGGGATATTAAATGGTGTGGGGTGAGCGTGGAAGATTTAAGTGACCTGAATGATGGGAGTGATTGTGAGAATGACCACCTCTTCTCACCTTGTCTTGGTGTGCATCTTGAGCTGACTGTTTCTCCTCCCCCTCCAGTTGGTGAACTGATGGTGGTATGGAACTGTGTAACCATCGAGACATCCACACAGCGGTAGGGCCAGGCCAGCACGCAGTGTGGTAGGAGCAAAGGGAAATCTGGCTTTTTCTCAAGAATCCTCTCTCCCTTCCTGCAGGCTGTCCGGAGAAGAGAGCAGAGAGATTCCAGGAAGGACACTTGGAACCGGGATATGGAGCTGACACTGTTTCCCAACCCCGTTGATCTTCCTCTCTAGCTCAGCCTTTTGAGCACGGCCCGTCTCTCTCTCTCTCTCTCTCTACCTCAACGATCCCTATCCCCTCATCCGGAAACAGGTGGAACAAGGGGCTCCAGGCAAGAGGAGGGTGGCACAGTCGAAGGGGAATTCCCATCGAGAGAGCCCAGACCTTGGATTTTCCCTGGATTGGAAATTCCATCTCCTCTCCATCCAACCTCGAGAACTCCTGCGTCCACAGGCTTGGTTATTCTGTGGCTTGCACCTCAACAACGGCCTGACAGTTGGGGATCCCTGTTCGTCCTTCTCGCTGAACATTCGCCCACTCTCAAACCCGCTGAAGGAACCCCCTTTCTCGGGCGGCCACTACCCGCTTTGCGAATGAAGCTGGGCCCCATTTTTGGCTGGAGTCCCCTTATCTTCTTCGGTCCCACTTCATCGATTTGACCGTCCACCGTGACGGGGTTAGAGGCGGATTCCGGACCCTGGGAGAGGAGGAGTGATTCCCGACCGCGCCGTGTCCCGTTCCTGACCCCCCCCCCTCCCCTCAGTTTCTGTTTGAGTGGCTGCAGTTCTGCTTCTGTGCCACAAGGGGGCGATGCCGGGGCACTGGGTCCAGGTGATGAAGTGCGCCGAGCGGAGCGGGGGAGGGGCAGGCTTCCCCTGGCGCCTCTCGCCCCGTCTGAGGCGGCCCTGGGTGCACGCCCTGCTGCTCTACGTCCTCACGTTCGGGGTGGTGCTGCCCCTCCTGTGCCAGAGCCTCCGGCAGTCTCGCTACTTCAGGCAGGCGGCGCACCTTCGGCGCCTGACGCGGGAGGCGCTGGAGCGCAGCCAGGCGCGGGGCGAGGAGGCGGAGCGCTACGTCCGGACGGCAACACCGCCGGGGGGGCTCGGGGAGGGCGGAGGGACCCCCCTGGTGGTGGCGGTGGTCACCACGATCCGGCAGCAGGGCGCCGGCTACCACTACTACCTCCAGGTGGTGGCGGCCTTGCACCGGCTGCTGGTGGCTTGCCGGGATTGCCGGGGTTACCGTCTCCTCGCCTGCAACGTGGACCCGGACCCTGAGGGCCACCGGGAGGCGCTGGAAGCCGCTCACCTCATCACCACGGTCCATCGGTTCGGGCAAGGGCGCCGGCCAGCAGGGGGCGCCTACAACCGCTTCGAGAAGGAGAAGGAGGACTACCTGTACTGCCTGCAGGAGGCGCTGTCAGCCTATGACCCCCAGCACGTGGTGCTGCTGGAGGATGACGCCGTGCCGATGGAGGACTTCTTCCCGGTCCTGCGGGACCTCCTGGAGAGGCGGCTCACCTCGCCCACCACCAGGGGCGCCCTCTACGTCAAGCTCTACCACCCCGAGAGGCTGCAGGGCTACCTCAACCCTGAGCCCATGCGCATCCTGGAGTGGCTGGGCCTGGGCGCCCTGGGTGGCACCTCCCTCGGCGTCGTCTACCGGAGGCTCTGCGGACGGGCCTCGGTGACGCTGAGCTGGGCCGTGCTGGCCGTCTACACCATGCTGGTCGTCGAGCTGGCCGGGCGGCACTACCTGCTGGAGTCGCGGCGCCTCAGCCCTCAGCTCTACTCCCTGGTGCCCGCCACCGAGTGCTGCACGCCCGCCATGCTGTTCTCCGCCCCGGCTGCCCGCCGGGTGTTGGCGTACCTGGGCGGAGTGCGGTGCCGGCCGGGCTACGCCAAGGACACAGCGCTCTACGCCCTGCTGCGGGCACACGGCGAGACTGCGTACGCCCTGGAGCCCAACCTGGTCACGCACATCGGGCTGTACTCCACCCTCCGGGGTCCCATCGCTGAGCCCAGTCTCTGAAGTGCCCCCCGTTTAGCCTTCTGCCCCCAAACATCCCCCCCCCCCCCCCCACACCTTACTCTGTATCTAACCCTGTGCTGTCCCTGTCCTGGGAGTGTTTGATGGGGGGGACAGTGTAGAGGGAGCTTTACTCTGTATCTAACCCTGTGCTGTGCCTGTCCTGGGAGTGTTTGATGGGGGGGACAGTGTAGAGGGAGCCTTACTCTGTATCTAACCCTGTGCTGTCCCTGTCCTGGGAGTGTTTGATGGGGGGACAGTGTAGAGGGAGCTTTACTCTGTATCTAACCCCGTGCTGTCCCTGTTCCTGGGAGTGTTTGATGGGGGGACAGTGTAGAGGGAGCCTTACTCTGTATCTAACCCTGTGCTGTCCCTGTCCTGGGAGTGTTTGATGGGGGGACAGTGTAGAGGGAGCTTTACTCTGTATCTAACCCCGTGCTGTCCCTGTTCCTGGGAGCACTTGGTTTGGGGGCTGGAGGTTGGTGCGCAAGTGCAGAGAGATCTTTAGTCTGTGTCTAAGCCAACCCTAAAACAATCAGGGGAAAATTGACTTAGAGGAACCTTCTCAAATGGAAAATCTGTGTGTGATTTCCGACTTAAAAAATCATGAAGCAAATTCCGGTTAAGTGCAGGCTTTTATATGGAGTGAGATTTGAAAGTTTAAATCTTTTATGCAATTGTGGATTTTTCTTTTGCGAGAAGCCAGATGTTCTCGATTTGAATTTGGCGAATTGTGTAGAACTGAGCAGTGGCTTGGATTTAATTTTTATCCTCCAATAATGTTTTCAATTGTGTAAACTGTGTGCAATATTTTCAGTGTTTGGAGCATTTCATTACATTTGCCTTAATTATTTAAAAAAAGATTTTGCAGCAAGCCTTGGATAATAAAATGAACAATTATGAAATGACTGTCGCCTCTTGGCCGTCACCACTTCGGTGTATTAAGCTTGTCCCTAGGGGAGGACTGAATGTAACCTGGAGGAGGAACCAGGAACATCAAAGAGCAGTCAGTCAAAGGCAGGAGGTGCTCTTGGAACATGTACACACAGGAGACAAGTGGGACTCACTGTGCCCTCTGCAGTATAGGAGGAGGAGTGGATTTTTTTTTCTTGGTGAGATCACAGTTGTCCCATCTCTCCATCATGTTCCCTGGTTTTCTATTCATCTCCTTTGAGCAGTTCGTGAAGTCAAATTTGTCATTACAAAAGGAGAATGGTGCAAATTGTGTTTGAAGGTTTGATTTGAGTTCCAGGACAAGTCTGTCTGGTCACTGATATCTCCCTCTAATCTTAAACTTGGTTGAGTCTTTCGAAGAGCTAACAATGAAGACTGATGAACCTAGAGCAGTAGACATTGATATAGACTTCAGGAAAACATTCGTCAAGTTTCCACATGGTAGATTGGTTAGTAAAGTTAGATCGTATGGGATCCGGGGGAACTAGCCAGTTGGATACAAAATTGGGTTGAAGATAGACATAGGAATGTGAGGAAGGATTGTATTTTTGGATTGGAGGTCTGTGACCAGTGGGGTGCCACAAAGATCAGTGCTGGGTCCGCTGCTTTTTTGTCATTTATATAAAATGATTTGGATGTGAATGCAGGAGGTAAGGTTAGTAAATTTGCAGATAACACCAAAATAGGCGATGTAATGGACAGTGAAGAAGACTATCTCAGAGTACAACAGGACCCTGATCAGCTGGGCCAAGGGATGTCAGATGGAGTTTAGTTTACGTAAATGTGAGGTGTTGTGTTTTGGTAAGGCAAGCCAGGTCAGGACTGAAACATTTAATGGGAACTGTTGCCAAACCAAGGGGTACAGATGCGTAGTTCCCTGAAAGTGGATTTTCAGGTAGGGAAGTGAAGGCGATATTGGGAACACTTTCCTTCATTGGTCATAACATTGAATAAAGAAGTTGGGATGTCATGTTGTGGCTATATAGGACATTGGGGAGGCCACTTTTGGAATACAGTGTACAAGTTTGATTGCCCCTCGATTGGAAGGAAGTTGTCAAATGTGAGAGGGTGCAGGAAAGATTTACAAAGATGTTTCCAGGACTGGAGGGTTTGAGCTATAGGGAGAGGCTGAATAGGCTGGGACAATTTTCTCTGGAGTACGGTTCAGAAAAGATTTACAAGGATGTTGCCAGGGTTGGAGGATTTGAGGAGAGGCTGAACAGGCTGGGGCTGTTTTCCCTGGAGGCTGATAGAGGTTTATAAAATCGTGAGGGGCATGGATAGGATAAATACATAAAGTCTTTTCATTGGGGTGGGGGAGTCCAGCACTAGGGGACATAGGTTTAGTGCGAGAGGGGTAAGATATAAAAGAGACCTAAGGGGCAATGTTTTCATGCAGAGGGTGGTACGTGTATGGAATGAGCTGCCAGAGGAAGTGATGGAGGCTGGTACAATTGCAACATTTAAAAGGCATCTGGATGGGTATATGAATAGGAAGGGTTTGGAGGGATATGGGCCGGGTACTGGCAGGTGGGACTAGATTGGGTTGGGATATCTGGTCGGGTTGGACCGAAGGGTCTGTTTCCGTGCTGTACACCTCTATGACTCTATTGGAGACCTTATAGAGGTTTGTGAAATCACGGATAGGGTGACTAGCTAAAGTTTTTGTTCCTGGGGTCGGGGAGTCCAAAGCTAGAGGACGTAGGTGGAGGGTGAGAGGGGAAAGATTTAAAAGAGACCTAAGGGGCAACGTTTTCATGGAGAGGATGATGTGTATGTGAACCGAGCTGCTTGAGGATATGGAACATTACAGTGCAGTAAAGGTCCTTCGGCCCTCAATGTCGCACTGACCTGTGATGTTAATCTGCAGCCCATCTAACCTACCCTATCCCATTCTTATCCAAGTGCCTATCTAATGACCACTTAAATGCCCTTAAAGCTGGCGAGTCTACTATTGTTGCAGGCAGTGTGTTCCACATCCCTACTACTCTGAGTAAAGAAACTGCCCCTGAAATTTGTACCATATCTATCACCCCTCAATTTAAAGCTATGTCCCCTCGTGCTAGCCATCACCATCCAAGGAAAAAGGCTCTTGCTGTTCAACCTGTCTAAGCCTCTGATTATCTTGTTTGTCTCTCCAAAATTGTGGAGGCTGCTACAATTTTAACATTTAAAAATCATTTGGATGCATCTGTGAATAGGAAGGGATATGGGCAAAGTGCTGGCCAATGGGACTAGGTCAGACTGGGATGCCTGGTTGGCATGGATGAGTTGGACCGAGGGATCTGTTTCCATGCTGTATGACTACTATGTGAGTTAGGAGCTGGAAAAAAGCCATTCGGCCCTTTGAGCATGCCCTACTGTTCAACCTGATCATGGATGATCTCACATTGGCGTCAACTCACTTTCCTGCCTGCTCCCCATCATGGTTCACCTGTTAAAAACTGTCTCGTCTCCTCAAATGTACTCAATACCCAGCATCCACTGCACTCCGAGGTAGTGAGTTCAACCGATTCATCCCTCCCAGCGCCATGAATCCAGGTTCGATTCCCACCTTGGCGGACTGTCCATGTGGAGTTTGCACATTCTCCCCGTGTCTGTGTGGGTTTCTTCCGGGTGGTCCGGTTTCCTCCCACAATCCAAACGTGCAGGTTAGGTGAACTGACCAGGCTAAATTGCCCATAGTGTTAGGTGCACTAGTCAGGGTAGGGGAATAGGCCTGGGTGGGTTACTCTTGGAGAGTCAGTGTGGACTTGTTGGGCCGAAGGGCCTGATTCCCTACTGTAGGGAATCTAACCTAAAAAGAAATCTAATCCAGTCCCTGTCCTGCGATTGTTTGGTTTGGGGGTGGGGGTGGGGTTTGGTGTGTAAGTGAGGGCAAGTGTAGAGAGATCTTTACTCTGAGTCTAACCCAATGCTGAAGCAATCAAGGAAAAATTGCCTCAGAGGAGCCTTCACAAAATGGAAATTGTGTGTGTGATTTCCAACTTTATGGTGGCACAGTGGTTAGCACTGCTGCCTCACTGCACCAGAGACCTGGGTTCAATTCCCGCCTTGGGCAACTATCTGTGTGGAGTTTGCACATTCTCCCCGTGTCTGCGTGGGTTTCCTCCGGGTGCTTCGGTTTCCTCCCACAATCCAAATGTTTGCAGGTCAGGTGAATTGGCCGTGCTAAATTGCCTGTAGTGTTAGGCCGTGCTAAATTGCCTGCTCTTCGGCAGGTCGGTGTGGACTTGTTGGGCTGAAGGGCCTGTTTCCACACTGTAAATAATCTAATCTAATGTCATCGAGAAATCATTCCGGTTAAATGCAGGCTTTAATCAGGAGATTTGGGAGAAGGAATTCCTGATAGGGAGGATAGGGCTCCTTCCTGCTGGATGTAACAAGCTGAAAAGGGTGTGTTTGGGTATCTGGGCGTTGTTATACATGAGTCACAGGCATTGAACACATCGCCACACTGAGAGTATTATCATGGAGCCACACAGCATGGAAAACGGCCCTTTGGCCCGACATGTCTATGCCAGCCAACAAAGACCAAACTAATCCAATTAACCTGTACTAGTCCATAACCTACTGTGCCCTGGCAATTTAAGTGCTCATAAATTGGGCAGCACGGTGGCACAGTGGTTAGCACTGCTGCCTCACAGCGCCAGAGACCCGGGTTCAATTCCCGCCTCAGGCGACTGACTGTGGAGTTTGCACGTTCTCCCCGTGTCTGCGTGGGTTTCCTCCGGGTGCTCTGGTTTCCTCCCACAGCTGTGCAGGTCAGGTGAATTGGCCATGCTAAATTGCCCCTAGTGTTAGGTCAGAGGTAAATGTAGGGGTGTGGGTGGGTTGTGCTTCGGCGGGTCGGTGTGGACTTGTTGGGCCGAAGGGCCTGTTTCCACACTGTAAGTAATCTAATCTAATTTAATCCAAAAAAAAGTGCTTCTTAAATGTTGCAAGAGACCCTACTTCCACCACCCTCTCCGTCAGCACGTTCCATATACCTACCCTCCTCTGAATAAAAAATATTCTCCGATCTCCTCTGAGCTACTTGTTCCTCATCTTAAACATGTGCCCTCTGGGGCAGCACGTTGGCTGAGTTGGGGCAGCACGGCTCAGTGGTTGGCACTGCTGCCTCACAGCACCAGGGACCCAGGTTCGATTCCAGCCCGGGGCAACTATCTGTGTGGAGTTTGCGCATTTGCCCCGTGCCTGCGTGGGTTTGCTCCAGTTTCCTCGCACAATCTAAAAGATGTGCAGGTTAAGCAGATTGGCCATGCGTAAATCGCCCGTGGTGTCAGGTGCATTAGTCAGAGGAAAATAAGGGAATGGGTCTGGGTGGGTTATTCTTCGGAGGGTCGGTGTGGACTTGTTGGGCCAATGGGCCTGTTTCCACAGTTGTCCGAATTCTTAGTTGGTCTTGGGCTTGTCTGTCATGGGGAAGAGACTTTCGCAATATACTTGGTCTGTGTCTCTCACAATTTTGTAAACCTTAACCAGATCCTCTCTCAGCCTCCTCCGATCCAAGGAAAACAAAATGCAGACAATTTGACCTCTTATAACTAAGACTCTTCATCCCAGGCAACATCCTGGTGAATTTCCTCTGTCCCCCCTCCAGTCAAATCACAGTCTTCTGCTGATCTGCTAACCAGTAGGGGGTTGCTCAGGGGACTGAAGGACAAAAAAAAAGTATATAACCTCTGCAATGAGTGATTTTTCATGCAACTATGCTCTTTCAATTCCTCTTCAATCCCTGCATATCCAGCCAGTGTACTGGTTCTCAGTTTATAAGGGTGAGAATGTTAGCACTGTATGAAGGTAAACTGTATGGTGGGGTAGGTGGGGGTTGAGAGGAGTGCGTGTATGGTTAGCTCTTCTTACGTGAGGAAAGATGAATACTTACAATGGAATCAATCCCAGATGAGGTGTATTTGGCTGATCCCTGGGAGAAAGAGGTTGTTGTTTGAAGAAAGGTTAGGCCTGAGCTCATCTGAGAAGTCCCCTTATTTGAATGTATCTGATTCTGGGGGACCATGACAGTGCAGATGCTGAAATAAATGCTTCCTGTTGTAAGGGAATGACAAACTCAGGGAATATTTAAGACTGAGCTGAGGAGAAATTTTGTCTCTTCAGTCATTGGTTTATGTCCCACAGTGAGGATTTACAGGTCTCACTCAGCATGAGTATTTAGGTTATGTAGTCGAGAGTGTGGTGCTGGAAAAGCACAGCAGGTCAGGCAGCATCCGAGGAGCAGGAGAATCGGCGTTTCCAGTATAAGCCCTTCATCAGGAATCAGGTTTATGTGAGGGGACGGTTGCTGCAATAACAGCACAGAGGTTAGTATCCCATCACTAAGTCAGCCTTCATTTACCTGTGCACAGTACACTGGCTGTGGCCCAGCCAGCTCAGAGGGGATTCTAAATCCCCTATTGACATTGGTCAGCCAGGGCTTTCCGATTCACCCAGATTAACAACCCCAATCCAGGATCTCAGAGCCAATGACATCCACCTAGTTCCACTCGCAACCGTTACTATGGGTTTTTATGTTATATAGGCCTCACTTGTAGGGGGTATTTACTATGGATATTTAGTTTATATAAGCCTCACTCTGTATTGGATGGTTACTATGGGTGTTTAGTTTATACAGGCCTCACTCAGTATGGGTCAGTTGCTATTGTATTTAGTTTACATAGATCTCACTCAGTGTGGGGTGGTTGCTATGGGTTTATAGGTCATATAGGCCTCACTCAGTATGGGGTGGTTACTATGGGTTTGTAGGTTATATAGGGCTACTGAGTATGGGATGATTGCTATGGGTTTGTAGGTTATATAGGCCTCACTCAGTGTGGGGTGGTTGCTATGGGTTTGTAGGTTATATAGGCCTCACTCAGTGTGGGGTGGTTGCTATGGGTTTGTAGGTTATATAGGCCTCACTCAGTATGGGATGGTTGCTATGGGTTTGTAGGTTATATAGGCCTCACTCAGTATGGGATGGTTGCTTTGGGTTTATAGGTTATATAGGCCTCCATCAGTATGGGATGGTTGCTATGGGTTTGTAGGTTATATAGGCCTCCATCAGTATGGGATGGTTGCTATGGGTTTGTAGGTTATATAGGGCTCACTCAGTATGGGATGGTTGCTATGGGTTTGTAGGTTATATAGGGCTCACTCAGTATGGGATGGTTGCTATGGGTTTGTAGGTTATATAGGCCTCACTCAGTATGGGATGGTTGCTATGGGTTTATAAGTTATATAGGCCTCACTCAGTATGGGATGGTTGCTATGGGTTTATAGGTTTTATAGGTCATACTAATTACAGGGCAGTTTCTATGGATATATCAGTTATATAAGCCTCACACAGTAGGGGATGATTGGTATGGGTGTTTAGGTTATATAGTCCTTCTTCACTTTAGGGCAGTTATTATGACTATTCAGGTTATATAGGCCTCACTCAGTATGGATGGTTGCTATGGATATTTAGGTTATATAAGTCTCGCTCAGTATGGGGCGGTTGCTATGAATATTTAGTTTATATAGGCCTCACTTAGTATGGAGTGGCTGTGATGGGTAATGAGGCAAGGTAATTTAGTCTATTCACGATAGAAGTAGACACATCTGTGGTTGACAAAGGAGTTGACGGGAATTGAGATCAGCCATGAAGAGGGAGTTGGGCCACAATCAGGTCAATGATGACCCTATTAACAAGTGAGCACATTTAAGGAGTCAAATCCTCTACCTGTTTCTTCGGATTTTACATTCTTAAGATTTGATGGAAGACAGATTGGTCCCAGGATCATGGAACAGGGCTGGGTTCAACAAAGTGCTGGTTACACTGATGCTGCTTGGATGGATGGGGCAAAGATTTGAGTTGGATAGACCTTTACATCCAAATCAGCGGTTCATGTGTTCCTCTCTGGCCTGTACATAAGGCTCGTGGACAAGAACTAAAATCACTTTCTCAGTCAGAAAGGAAAAACTTTGATGGCATCATCTTAAGGGGACATTATAGCACAAACCTGAGTTGTTGTGTGTAGCATTATAATATATACTTAGAATTTATAGGCCTCACTTAATGTGGCATGGTTATTTAGGTTCTATTGGCCTCTCTCGGAATGGGGTGTTGCTGTGGGTACTTTGGTTACACAGGCTTCAATAAGTATGTGGCAGTTGGTGTGGGTACTTAATTTATATTGGCCTCACTCAGTATGGGGCAGTAACTATGGGTATTTAGTTTAGTTCTCACTCAGTATGGGGAGGTTGCTATGGGTATTTAGTTTAAAAAGGCCTCACTCAGTATGGGGTGGCTGCTATGGGAATTTAGTTTATATAGGCCTCACTCAGTATGGGATGGTTGCTATGGGTATTTAGTTTATAAAGGCCTCACTCAGTATGGGGCATTTGCTATGGGTCATTAGGTTATATAGGCCTCACTCAGTATGGGATGGTTGCTAGGGGTATTTAGTTTATAAAGGCCTCACTCAGTATGGGGCATTTGCTATGGGTCATTAGGTTATATAGGCCTCACTCAGTATTGGGCAGTTACTAAGGGTGTTTCAGTTACAGAGACCTCACTCCGTATGGAGCGGTCGCTGTGGGTTTTTAGGTTATATAGGCCTCACTCAGTATGGAGCAGTTGCTAAGGGGATTTAGGTTATATAAGCCTCACTCAGGTTGGGCAGTTGCTATGTTATTTAGGTTGTATAGGTCTCTCTCAGGATGGGGCAGTTGTTATGGGTATTTAGGTTCCAAAGGCCTCACTCAGGATGCTGTGGGTATTTAGATTATATAGGCCTCACTTAGTATGGGGCCTTTGTGATGGGTAGTGGAGGCTAGGTCATTGAGTCTTTTCAAGACTGAAGTAGATAAATCAGTGTTTGACAAAAGAGTCAAGGGCAATTGAGATCAGGCATAAAGAAGGAGTTCGCCCATAATCAGGTCAGTGATGACCTTATTAACAAGTAGAGCTTTGTGGAGCTAAATCCTGCACCTGTTTCCTATGATTTTACATTCTTAAGATTTGATGAAAGGCAGATTGGTTTCAGGACATGGGAACAGGATTGGACTTGATAAAGTGCCTGATTGTGCTAGTTTCGACCAGCTGCACTGATGGATGGGGCAAAGACTTGACTTTGGTTAAATCTTTACATTGGAGTCAATGGATCACGTGTTTCCCTCTGGCCTGTACATATGGCCATTGGCAAGAACTGAAATGCCTTTCTCAGTCAGACAGGATAAACTTGAATGGCGTCACTCAAGGGGACATTATAGCACAAACCTCAGTTCATGTGATTGTAATGTTTAGCTAAGTAATATTGGTCTCAGCCAATAGGAGTAGTTGCTGTGCGAATGTAGGGCTTCAGAATGGAGACAATTGTTATGGTTTAGTTAGGCTTTATAGGCCTCACTCTGTATGGGCCAGTTGCTGTAGTTAGTCACGTTTTATAGGCCTCAGTGTGAGGCAGTTGTCATGGATAGTTCAGCTTTATACACCTTGGTTGCTATGGGTTTTTTAGTTCTGTTCGGTTGGGGCATTAGCCATGAATAGTTAGGCTTTACAGACCACAATCTTTATGGAATAGTTGCATGGGTAGTTAAGCTTTAGAGGCCTCAGTAGGGGGATAATTGTCACAATCAGTTAGGCTTTATAGGCCTCACTGTGTATGAGGATGTTGCCATGGGTAGTTAGGGTATAAAGGCCTCACAGTATGGGGTTGTTGCCATAGGCCTCACTCTGTGTGGGCCAGTTGCTATGGTTACTTACATTTTATAGGCCTCAGTATAGTGACAATTGTCTTTGGTGTTTAGGTTATATAGGCCTCACAGGTTGTTGCTGTGGGTTATTAGCTTATATAGGTTTACACAATATGAGATGGTTGTTCTGGATATTTAGGTTATGTGGGCCTCACTCAGTATGGGGCGATTGGTATGTGTTTTTAGGTTATATAGTCCTCCCTCGTTATGGAACATTTACTATGGGTAGTTAAGCTTTATAGGCCTCAGTATGGGGATAGTTGTCATGGTTAGTTAGGCTTTATAGGGATCACTCTGTGTGGGGCGATCACCATGGGTAGTTAGGCTTTACAAGCAACAATCTGCGAGGGGTGGATGGGGGAGGCAAATCCCATGCGCAGTTATGCTTTATAGGCCTCAGTATAAAGACAGCATGGGGCAGTTGCTATGGGTTCTTTAGGTTATATATTCCTCACACAGTATGGGATGGTTGTTGTGGGTATTTAGGTTTTAAAGGCCTTACTCCATCTGTGGTTGCTGTAGATTATCAGCTTATATAGGTCTTGCATAATATGGGGTGGTTGCTCTGGATATTTAGGTTATGTGGGCCTCAATCAGTATAGGGCGATTGGTATGTGTTTTTAGGTTATATAGTCCTCCTTCATTGTGGAAAAGTTACTATGGGTAGTTACGCTTTATAGGCCTCAGTATGGGGACAACTGTCATGGTTAGTTTGGCTTTATAGGGATTACTCTATGTGGGGTGATCGCTGTGGGTAGTTAGGCTTTACAGGCCACAATCTGTGTGGGGCGATTACAATGTGCAGTTCGGCCTTATAGGCCTCACTATAAAGACAGTTGCCATGGGCATTTAGGTTATATATGCCTCACTTAGTACGAGCGGTTTCTGTCAGTATTTAGGCTACTTTTTATGGGGCGGTTGCCATAGGTAATTTGGCTTCACAGCTTCAGTTTGGGGATACTTATCATGACTTAATTAGACATTATAGGCCTCACTCTGCATGAGGTGCTTGCCATGGTAAGTACCTTTATCGGCCTCAGTATGGGAGTGGTTGTCGTAGGTATTTAGGTTATATAGGCCTCACTCAGTATGGGCTGGTCGCATGGGTAGATAGGCTTTATAGGCCTTGACTCTGAAAGGAGCAGTTGCCATAGTTATTAATCTTTATAGGCCACAATATGCAGATGGTTGTTGTGAATATTTACGGTATATAGACCTCACTTAAAATGAGACAGTTGCCTTAGGTAGTTCTGCTTTATTGGCTTCACTCTCTGTGGGGCAGTTGCTATGGTTAGTTTGCCACAGTTTGGGGACAGTTGTCATGTTTGGTTAGGCTTTATAGGCCTTAATCTGTGTGGGGTGGTTGCCATAGGTAGTTATGTTTTAAAAACCTCATTAGGGAGACAGTTGTCATGGTGAGGCTTTATAGGCCACAACCTGTATCGTGCGATTGCTGTTTCATGTTCGGCTGTGGTCATCACAGGTAGTTAAGCTTTACAGGCCTTGGTATGGGGATGATTGTCATAGTTAGTTAGACTTTATAGGTGATACTCTGTATGGGGGGATTGCCATGGATTGTTGTGCTTCAGAGGCCTCAGTAGGGGAACTGTTGCCATAGGTATTTAGGTTATATAGGCCTTTCTCAGTATGGTGTGGTTGCCACACATGGTTAGGTTCTATAAGCCTCACTCTGTGTGGGGCAGATGCCATGGCTAGTTAGGTTTAATAAACCACAGTCTGGGGATGATTGTCATGGTTAGTTAGGTTTTATAGCCTTCACTCTGTCTGGGTACGGTTGCCAAAGTTAGTTAGGCTTTGTAGACATCAGTATGGGAATGATTGTCATGGTTAATTGGGTTTTATTTGCCTTTGTAAGGGGGTAGTTGCCATAGGTTTCCTTGAGGATGTGACAAAACACATTGACAAAGCTAGAGCAGTGAATGTGATGTACGTGGATTTTAGCAAGGCATTTGACAAGGTTCCCCATGGTAGGATCATTCAGAAAGTAAGGTGGCATGGGATACAGGGAAATCTGACTGGCTGGATACAAAATTAGCTGGCCCATAGAAGACAGAGGTGGGTGGTGTATGGAAAATATTCAGCCTGGAGCTCAGTGACCAGTGGTGATCTGCAGGGATTGGTTCCAGGACCTCTGCTCTTTGTGCTTTTTATAAATGACTTGGATGAGGAAGTGAAAGGGTGGGTTAGTATGTTTGCCGATGACACAAAGGTTGGTGGAGTTGTGGATAGTGTGGAGGGCTGCTGTAGGTTGCAACGGGAAATTGACAGGATGCAGGACCTGGGCTGAGAAGTGGCAGATGGAGTTCAACCTGGAAAAGTGACTCACTTTGGAACGTTGAATTTGAATGCAGATTACAGGGCTAAAGGCAGGCTTCTTGGCAGTGTGGAGGAACAGGGGGATCTTGGGGTCCACATCCACCCAAATTGATAGGTTTATTAAGAAGGCGTATGGTGTGTTGGCTTTCATTAGCGGGGGATTGAGTTTAAGAGCCGTAAAGTTATGCTACAGCTCTATAGAGCCCTAGTTAAACCACACTTGGAATATTGTATTCAGTTCTGGTCGCCTCATTATAGGAAGGCTGAAGAAGATTTAGAGAGGGTGCAGAAACGATTTACCAGGCTGCTGTCCGGACTGGAGGGTATGCCTTATGAAGTAAGGTTGAGGGAGCTAGGGCTTTTCTCATTGGAGTGAAGAAGGAGGAGAGGTGACTTGATAGAGATGTACAAGATGATCAGAAGCATGGATAGAGTGGATAGTCAGGGACTTTTCCCAGGGCGGAAATGGCTATTGTGAGGGGACATAATTTAAGGGGATTGGAGGAAGGTTTTGGGGAGATGTCAGAGGTATGTTCTTTACACAGAGTGGTGGGTGCCTGGATTACACTGTCAGTAGTGGTAGTAGAGTCAGAGACATTAGGGACATTTAAGCGACTCTTGGATAGCCACATGGAAGGTAGTATAATGAAGGGTATGTAGGTTAGTTTGATCTTAGAGTAGGATAAAAGGTTGGCACAACATAGAGGGCCGAAGAGCCTGTAGTGTGCTGTACTGTTCCATGTTGACCCTTCCTCTTGTACCAAGACCGATAACCTTCCTCACAAGTCTGTTGTGCGGTACCTTCAGGAAATCCGTGTTAAACCCCACCAGTAGCATCACCGTTATCAACCCTTTTCGTTAATTCATCAGAAAATGTCAGCAAACTGATTAAGTACAGCTTCACTTTGAGTTTTCCTAACCAACCTACCTTTTTCCAGTTGACTACTAACTTTATCTTGAGTAATTGTTGCGAGAAGCTATCCCGGAGTTAAGCAGACAAGGCAGAGAAAAATGTCAGGTATTTAGGTTAGACAGTCAGTTCTGCTATAACACAGGAGTTCCGTGTTGTAAGAAAATCGCATAATAGCAGTGCCATTTAAACTAATGGGGCCAGAATCACGTTATAACCAATACATGCTTTAAACGTTTGCGCTATAGAAACAGTATCCTCAATTCATCAATTATCTTATAGCAAATTCACATTAATGAAATACACATTATAGCAGAACAACCTGTATAGGTCTCATTCAGTATGGTGTAGAGACATCACTCTAATGACCAGTTGCCATGGTTATCAGGCTTTATAGGCCACGGTATGGGGGCACTTGCCATGAATATTTTGGTTTAATAGGCATCAGAATGAGTGGTTGCCATGAGTACTTAGGCTTTAAGATCTATCTGTGTCTGGGCTGGTACCATGAGTAATTAAGCTTCATAGGCCTCGGTTGGTTGCCATGGTTAGTTAGGCTTTGTAGGCCTCACTCTGTGTTGGATGGTTGGCATAGGAACAAAGGATCAAGAGTGAAGGAGGAATTGAAGGAAATCCTTATTAGGAGGAGAAAGTGAGGTCGGCAGATGCTGGAGATCAGAGCTGCAAATGTGTTGCTGGAAAAGCGCAGCAGGTCTGGCAGCATCCAAAGAACAGGAAATTCGATGTTTCGGGCATAAGCCCTTCTTCAGATTCCTGAAGAAGGGTTTATGTCTGAAACATCGAATTTCCTGTTCCTTGGATGCTGCCAGACCTGCTGCGCTTTTCCAGCAACACATTTTCAGCGGAAATCTTTATTAGTCAGGTTATGGTATTGGGGAAACTGGTGGGATTAAAACCCAATAAATCCACAGGGCCTGATACTTTACATCCCAGAGTACTTAAGAAAGTGGCCCTAGAAGCAGTGGATGTATTGTGATAATTTTCCAGCATTCTATGTACTCTGGAAGACTCCCTATGGAGTGGACGGGAGCTAATGTAACTCCATTTTCAAAAAGAAAGGAGTGAGAGGGAAAATATGGAATTATAGGCCAGTCAGCCTGATATCGGTGGTGGGGAAAATGCTGGAGTCAATTGTTAAGGATGTAATAACTGAGTATTTGTAAATTGGTGACAGAATCAGGCCTAGTCAGCATGGATTCACTGAAGGGAAATCACGCTTGGCAAATCTTCTGGTGTGTTTTGAGGTTGTGACCAGTGGGGTGGACAAGGTGGATTAGTGGATGTTGTGTATCTGGACTTCGAAAAGGCTTTTGACGAGGTTCCACACAAGAGATTAGTCAGGAAAATTAAATCTCAATGTATCGGAGAGAATGTATTGACGTGGATAGAGAGCTGGTTGGCAGACAGGAAACAGAGAGTTGGAATAAACAGGTCCTTTTCAGAATGGCAGGCAGTGAGGAGTGGGGTATTGCAGGGTTCAGTGCTGGGACCACAGCTGTTCACAATCTACATTAACAAGTTGGACAAAGGTATTGAATGCCATATCTCCAAATTTGCAGATGACACTAAGCAGGGTGGCAGTATGTGCTGTGAGGAGGATGCTGGTAGGCTGCAGGGTGACTCGGACTTTGCTGACTGTGCAGTATAATGGGGATACGTGAGGTTATTCAGTTAGGTGGGAAAAACAGGAAGACAGATTGCTACCTGAATGGTGGCAGTTTAGGAAAAGGTGAGGTCAATGAGACCTAAGGGTCATGGTGGAACAGTCATTGAAGGTTGGCATGCAGATGCAGCAGGGAAAGCTAGTGCTGGCCTTTGTAGCGAGAGGATTTGAGTATTGGAGTAAGGATTCTGAATCAGTGGTGCTGGAAGAGCACAGCAGTTCAGGCAGCATCCAACGAGCAGTGAAATCGACGTTTCGGGCAAAAGCCCTTCATCAAATATCGATTTCGCTGCTTGTTGGATGCTGCCTGAACTGCTGTGCTCTTCCAGCACCACTGATCCAGAACCTGGTTTCCAGCATCTGCAGTCATTGTTTTTATCTGTTGGAGTAAGGATGTCAGGGCCTTGGTGAGGAAGAATTTCGTCACTCAGACATTTATGAACCTGTGAAATTTTCTACCGCAGGAAGCAGTTGGGGCCAGTTTATTAGATATATTCAAGACGGAGCTGGACTTGGCCCTTGTAGCTAAAGGGATCAAGGGGTATGGAGAGAGTGAGGGAGTGGGAAACTGAAATTGCATGATTAGCCATGATCATGTTGAATGATGGTGCAGGCTTGAAGGGCTGAATGGCCTACTCTTGGACCAATTTTCAATGGTTCTATAGGCCTTACTCTGTGGGGCGAGAGCCATGGTTAGTTAGACTTTATGCACCTCAGTATGGACATGATTGTCATGGGAATTTAGGTGAGACAGGCCTCACTCAGTAGGGGGATGGTTGTCATAGTTAGTTAGGCTTTATAGGCCTCATGCTGTATGGGGCAGTTTTCATGCTTAGTTGGTTTTTCAAGTCTCACTGGGAGTTAATGGCCTAGTGGTCTTATCACTGGGCTGTTAATCCAGAGACCCAGATAATGTTCTGGGGACCTAGGTTCAAATCCCGCCTCGGCAGATGGTGGAATTTGAAGCCAACGAATGAAAATCTGGAATTAAGAGTCTAGTGATGATCACGAATCCTTCGTTGTTTGTGAGAAAAACCCATCTGGTTCACTAACGATCTTAAGGGAAGGAAACCACCATCCTTACTCGGTCTGGCCTACATGTAACTCCAGATCCACTATGTTGGTTCTTACCTGCCCAATGGGTAATTAGGGATGGGTATTAAATGGTGCCTAGTCAGACATCCTCATCCCATGAATGAATAAACAAAATCTCAGTATGGGGCAATTGCTGCAGGTACCTAGCCTTTGTAGGCCTCAGTCTGTGTGGGGGCAGTTGCCATGGGTAATTAGGCCATATACGCATCACTCAGTATGGGGATATTTGCCATAGATAGTTTGGCTTTATAAGCCTCACTCACTTGATTGTCACTTGCCATAGGGAGTTAGGCTTTACAGGCCTCAGTATGGGGATGGTTATTGTGGTTAGTTAGGCGTTATAGGCATCACTGTGTCTAGGACTGATTGGCAAGGGTATTTAGGTTACACAGGCCTCACTCAATATAGATCGGTTGCCATGGATAGTTAGGTTTTATGTGCCTCACTCTGTGTGAGGTAGTTGCCGTAGGTAGTTAGGCTTTATAGGCCTCAGTATGGGGATGGTTATTGTAATTAGTTAGACGTTATAGGCCTCACTGTGTCTGGAACTGGTTACCAAGTGTATTTAGGTTATACAGGCCTCACTAAATATGGATCGGTTGCCATGGATAGTTAGGTCTTATATGCCTCACTCTGTGTGAGGTAGTTGCCATGGGTAGTTAGGCTTTATTGGTCTTGGTATGAGGGCAATTATCATGGTTAGTTAGGCTTTATGGGACTCATTCTAGTGTGAGGACGGTTGCTGCAATAACAGCACAGAAGCTAGTATCCCATCATCAAGTCAGCCTTCATTGACTTGTACTTCATTTATTGAGGCCGAGCCAGCTCAGAGTCCATCCCTGAACTGAGGAGATGCTAAATCCCCTATTAAAA
Organism: Hemiscyllium ocellatum; assembly: GCF_020745735.1. Taxonomy (NCBI): domain Eukaryota; kingdom Metazoa; phylum Chordata; class Chondrichthyes; order Orectolobiformes; family Hemiscylliidae; genus Hemiscyllium; species Hemiscyllium ocellatum. Next base: position 24,175,991 of record NC_083438.1, read on the forward strand.
CTGGTCAACCAGGGCGTTCTTATTCACCAAGGTTAACAATCCCAGTCAAGGATCTCGTAACCAATGACATCCACCTAGTTCCACTCACAACTGTTGCCATGGCTGTTTAGATTATATAGGCCGCACTCACTGTTGGGCAGTTGCCATGAGTAGTGACGCTTTATAGTCTTCTCTCAGTATGGGGATGGTTGCCATGGGTAGGTCGGCTTTAAAGGCCTCATTCTATTTGAGGCAGTTGTCATGAATAATTCAGCTTTATAAGTCTTCCACTGTGTGGACTGGTTACCGTGGGTAGTTAAGTTTAATTGACCTCAAGTACAGGGAAGCTTGTCATGGTTAGCTAGGTGTTATAGGCCTCACTGTAGTATGGACATGGTTGCTATAGATATTTGTAGGCCTCATTCAGTGTGCTATGGGTAGTTAAGCCTTCTAGGCCTCAGGTCTGAAGACAGTTGTTGTGGTGGTGACCCATGGCTAAAGTTGATAAGGTGGCTGTTTGAGGCATTTTTAGCTCTCACAAGATCGCTGAAAATGTTTGACAGTTATGTCCAGCAAATGTTCACGGCTAGACTTGTAGTCTCCATATAGATATACTGGATAAGAAGTTAATCAGGTTTCTGTAAACAGGCAATTGTAAACAGAAAAACATTTTAATAAGGGGTGATTTTGTAAGGCCTAGTTTAGCCAAAGTCCCAAGTTAGTTATTTCGGAAAAGGTTGAAGGAAAAGTCTGATCCCTACAGTATTCGAAACTGTTTAGGTAATTGTAGAGTCACAGAGTCACAGAGATGTACAGCATGGAAAAACAGACCCTTCGGTCCAACCCGTCCATGCCGACCAGATATCCCAACCCCAGTCTAATCCCACCTGCCAGCACCCGGCCCATATCCCTCCAAACCCTTCCTATTCATATACCCATCCAGAGGCCTTTTAGATGTTACAATTGTACCAGCATCCACCACTTCCTCTGGCAGCTCATTCCATACAAATACCACCCTCTGCGTGAAAAAGTTGCCCCTTAGATCCCTTTTAAATGGGCGGCACGGTGGCACAGTGGTTAGCACGGCTGCCTCACAGCACCAGAGACCCGGGTTCGATTCCCGCCCCAGGGGACTGACTGTGTGGAGTTTGCACGTTCTCCCCGTGTCTGCGTGGGTTTCCTCCGGGTGCTCCGGTTTCCTCCCACAGTCCAAAGATGTGCGGGTCAGGTGAATTGGCCATGCTAAAGTCTCTGTAGTGTTAGGTAAGGGGTAAATGTATGGGTGTGGGTTGCGGGTCGGTGTGGACTTGTTGGGCCGAAGGGCCTGTTTCCACACTGTAAGTAATCTAATCTAAATCTTTCCCCTCTCACCCTAAACCTATGCCCTCGAGTTCTGGACTCCCCATCCCAGTGAAAAGACCTTGTCAATTCACCCTATCCATGCCTCTCATGATGTGATAAACCTCCAAAAGGTCACCCCTCAGCCTCTGACTCTCCAGGGAAAACAGCTCCAGCCTACTCAGCCTCAAAACCTCCCACCCTGGCAACATCCTTGTAGATCCTTTCTGAACCCTTTCAAGTTTCACAGCATCCTTTCTATTGGAAGTAGATCAGAATTGCACACAATGTTCCAAAAGTGGTCTGACCAATGTCCTGTACAGCTGCAACATGACTCCCAATTCCTATACTCAATGTACTGACCAATAAAGGAAAGCATACCAAACACCTTCTTCACTATCCTATCTACCTGCGACTCTACTTTCAAGGAGCTATGAACCTGCACTCCAAGGTCTCTTTGTTCAGCAACACTCCCTAGGACCTTACCATTAAATGTATAAGTCCTGCACTGATTTGCTTTTCGAAATTTTTTTTAATTTCAAAAATATACTTTATTCATAAGATACATTGATGAACTATACAAGTGGACATGCTATACATATGTAAACATTCCATTTCTTTGCATACCGAAACAGAGTAATCATTCCTGTTTACAGGTCTATACGATGACATTTTTAGCTGAGGTGTCAGCAGAGCCCAAATGACTGCATAGGCCCCCTGTTCTTCTCTGGGCGGGCAGATGTTACACGGTGGTCTTTCCCCACCGCGCCTTGGCGGCAGCTGCCCCAAGCTTCAGCGCGTCCCTCAACACGTAGTCCTGGACCTTGGAATGTGCCAGTCTGCAACACTCAATCGGGTTCAACTCCTTCAGCTGGAAGATCAACAGGTTTCGGACCACCCAGAGAGCGTCCTTCACCGAGTTGATGATCCTCCAGGCACAGTTGATGTTCGTCTCGGTGTGCGTCCCAGGGAACAGGCCGTAGAGCACAGAGTCCCGCGTCACTGCACTGCTCGGGACGAACCTCAACAAATACCACTGCATTCCTCTCCAGACTTCCTCTGCGTAGGCACATTCCAGAAGGAGGTGTGTGACAATCTCGTCCCCCCCGCAGCCGCTTCGAGGGCAGCGTGCGGTGCGGCTGAGTGCAGCACCTCTCATTTATCTAAATTAAACTCCATCTGCCACTTCTCCACCCATTGGCCCATCTGATCAAGATCCCATTGTAATCTAAGGTAACGCTTTTCACTGTCTGCTACACCTCCAACTTCGGTGTCATCTGCAAACTTACTAACACATCCAAATCATCTATAGGAATGACAACATTTGTAAATTAGAATAGTAAACAACTAATTAGTGTGAATAGGTCAGTTGAACAAATGGTTATACCTAATAAAGAGACCCAATGGGAAGATAAAGTAATAAATGGTAAAATAAAACGTAATAAAAGTAAACACAACCTTCAAAAGCACCATTGGTACAGGAGAAAGGTTGTAGAAAGAGAGATCCCAACTTGGGAAAGGTAAAAATTGAAACTTAAGGGCAGATGCAAATAATTCAGACAAATTCTTGCCTCCAAAGATCTAAAGAAGAGTTACGGAGACAGATTATAAAATACAGAATGAAGATATGGTTATGTCACTAGTTATCTGTGGAACTTAAACAAGTTTTGTTACAATGGTAGACTTGCAAAGTAATTGAATTTCCCTCTTATCAGTGGAATGCGAATAGATGCTCTTCTTCAGAAAAGATTTAGGAATGGAAAATGCTTAGAGCAGAAATTTATTTAAGAATGAAGCTTTAGTTTAAAAAGCACTTGCGGGTGTAAAGTGCAGTCGCAAGTTAGAAGGACTGTTGTTTGATCTCTCAGGCTGAAGTGAGAGAGAGGTTGTTCTCAATTTGCCAGCTGCGTCACAGTATTTTTATATTCGAATTGACTTTATAATTGGTAGAAATTAATATCCTTCCTAATCTGCCAGACTAAAGGTAGTACAGAGTTCTTAGTGAAAAGCAAGGTTATTGGTAAATCATGCAGTGCAGTGGGCAAATGGCAGGGAAGGAATAAAACTGTAAGAAGCGTTGTAAGATCCCAAAGACAGATAATGGAAGTATCTGGTAGACACCATGAGATTATGGGAGGACCAAGGGTGGTACATAGAGTTGTCCATCATTGACTGTGCATTTACTGAATTGGATGTGTTATGGACTAGGCCAGGCTACTCAAAACATTTCAAGTAAGTTAGGCCAGACCCTAACTTTGCTAGTTGTTTTAAGCAGGTGTGAAGTGTATTCAAGGAGAGATGCAGTTTTAAGCAAAACAAAATTTATTTACAAGATTACTGAATGAAACCCAAATGAAAGAGAATAGAGTACTGAATAACTTAATCTGTCAGAAAACCCAACAGGTTATCCCAACTTAATGGTGCTGTTCCAAATTCCTGCAACAATCCCCATAAACACCCCTTGGTAAAGAAGGAAAAATCAAACACTGGTTCTGACAGGGAAGATGTCCGAGAGAGGTGATCTTGCCTCTTTGGGACCAGCAGCTTCACAATTGACTGACTGCTTTCAGTGAACAGCCAGACTGCTAAAGTCAAACCAAAGCAAGAGAAAACTGAGCAGGGAGCACTGGCCACCTCCCTTTCATTGTGCAGCTGTTTGTTTTTCTGAGGCAGTAACTGTTAGCTATAATCAAACTCGCCCTAAAACCCTTCAAACCTGGACATTTTGGAGCCTGTGTCTTTATGACCTCCTGAAAAAGAAACCAAGGACAACATAAACTTGCTAAAGGTGCAGCATTGTCACATGTATAGATTAGGGGGTGTGTCTAACAATGACGTCAATGTTGCATGTAATTATTGTAACACAAAGTGTATGAGAATGTATTTCGCTGGGGAAATCAGAGTGCCATTGACCTCCGATCTGAGCTGTAATTAAGAGGGCAACTGTGCTCCACATGAAAGCCATGTTTGGGGTGGTCTCTGGTTTCTTCCACATATAGAGCTCTGAATATAGGCAAGACATATGGGCAATAGAGCTCTCTATAAAGAACGCTTGTTCTAAAGAACACAGGTCTTATGATTTATCTTCGATGTTTATCCCCACAACAGTTGTCATGGTTAGATTAGATTAGATTACATTACAGTGTGGAAACAGGCCCTTCGTCCCAACAAGTCCACACCGACCCGCAACCCACCCATACCCCTACATTTTCCCCTTACCTAACACTACGGGCAATTTAGCACGGCCAATTCACCTGACCTGCACATTTTTGGACTGTGGGAGGAAACCGGACCACCCGGAGGAAAACCACCCGGGGAGAACGTGCGAACTCCACACAGTCAGTCGCCTGAGGCGGGAATTGAACCCGGGTCCCTGGCACTGTGAGGCAGCAGTGCTAACCACTGTGCCACCGTGCCCCCCACCAAGGTTAGTTAACCTTTATGGGCCTCAGTATGGGGACGGTTGCCTTGGGTAGTTAGACTTTACAGAACAGCACAGAAGTGGCCATTCGGTCCATTTTGTCCCTCGTGGATACCTCAGCCAGTGCAAGAATTGAACCAGTGTTTTTGGCGTTACTGTACTGTCATCCAGCTATCTAACCCCATCATCTAGACCGAATGAGAATATTATAGCAGCAGAAGTGAGTCAATCAATTGATGGAGTGTACAAGCACCAAGAATGAGACAGTCAGGCTGCGGTATGTGGCGTGCCTGAATTGTTTGCTGTGTGCTATGAAGTTTACTGGAAACCCCATTCTTGACTCACGGGAGCTGTGCTTTTTTTTTAATCAGGCAGGAACTGCCTCAGAAGAAATAGAGTTTCAGTTCAAGACTTATATTAGACATTTACTGGTCAAGGCAGTGCCCTGAACTATGAACCAGAAAATGGCTGTCATATATCTGGTTGAGTTGAAACAGGTGTAGAGTTTGAACATACTCGTTCCGTCTGCAAAGAGCAGGGCCCATATATTAACACACATAGGTCCGAGTACATAGAAGTATGCATTGAACCAAGTGTGTCTTCATGGTGGCTGAAAATGTGTTGCTGGTTAAAGCACAGCAGGTCAGGCAGCATCCAAGGAACAGGAGATTCGATGTTTCGGGCATAAGCCCTTCTTCAGGAATGAGGGAAGTGTGTCCAGCAGGCTAAGATAAAAGGTAGGGAGGAGGGACTTGGGGGAGGGACATTGGGAATGCGATAGGTGGAAGGAGGCTAAGGTGAGGGTGAGAATGGTTCAGCATCTGTCAGATGGAGAGAAACGTGGATAATTTGCCAGAGAAATAAAAGGGCAAATTATTATTTCAATCAGAAGCAGATTCAAAGTGTGTCAATGCAGAGGGATCGGGATGTCTCTGTGCATGAACTGCAGAAAGTGGGAATGCAAGTATCTAAAGGTAAATGGAAACCTAGCATTTATTGCAAAAGAACTGGATTGTAAAGGTAGTGTTGTTCCAATTATTTAAGGCGTTGGTGAGATCACGCTTGGAGTATTGTCCAATTTTGGTCTCCTCACTTGAGGAAGGATATGATTGTACCAAAGATGTTTGAGGAGAAAGTGAGGACTGCAGATGCTGGAGATCAGAGCTGAAAATGTGTTGCTGGAAAAGCGCAGCAGGTCAGGCAGTATCCAAGGAGCAGGAGATTCGACATTTTGGGCATAAGCCCTTCTTCAAGTGTGACAGCCTTTAGAGAGGGTACAGAGGAGATTTACCAGGATGCTGCCTGGACGGGAGGGCATGTCTCATGAAGAAAGGTTGAGGGAGCTAGGGCTTTCTCATTGGAGTGAAAAAGGATGAGACGTGACTTGATTGAAGTGGACAAGATGATGAAGGGCATGGAGTGGATAGCCAGAGACGCTTTCCCAGGGCAGAAATGGCTATCATTAGGGGGCATTATAAAGCGATTGGAGGAAGGTTGAGAGGAGATGTCAGAGGTAGAATCTTTACACAGAGAGTGGTGGGTGCGTGGAATGGGCTTGCTTATGCCCGAAACGTCGAACCTCCTGTTCCTTAGGTGCTGCCTGACCTGCTGTGCTTTTCCAGCAACACATTTTCAGCTACCCAGGATGTTCTCCAGGTTGATTCCAGGGATGAAAGGGCTGTTGCACCAGGAGCAGTTGAATTGCTTGAGTTAATGCTGGGAATGAGGGGAATCCAATTGAGGTGTACAAAATGCTGAAGGGATTGATCAGGGTGAATGTTGAACAGATGCTCCCCCCTTGTGGGGTGGCCTTGAACGAGAGCTCACAGATATCGACTTAGTGGAGGTTGGTTCAAAACTGAGATGAGGAGAAACTGTTGAGTGAACCAGTGGAACTCACTGAACCCAGAGTGCGGTGGAGGCAGAATCAGTCAACAGGTTCAAGAATGAAAGAGATACATTTGTGATGAAACGCAGGATAAAGTGAAGCAGGCAGGAGAGTGGAGTTCAAACATAGAGTTCGGCCCTTGATGTTGTGCTGATCTTTCATACTACTCTAAGATCAAACTAACTTATATACCCTTCATTTTACTATCATCCATGTGCCTATCCAAGAGTCGCTTAGGTGTCCTGAATGTATCTGATTCTACTGCCACTGTTGACAGTGCATTCCACACACCCACCACTCTCTGTGTAAAGATTCTACCTCTGACATCTCCTCTAAACCTTCTTCCAATCACTTTATAATGCCCCCTAATGATAGCCATTTCTGCCCTGGGAAAGCGTCTCTGGCTATCCACTCCATGCCCTTCATCATCTTGTCCACTTCAATCAAGTCACGTCTCATCCTTCTTCACTCCAATGAGAAAAGCCCTAGCTCCCTCAACCTTTCTTCATGAGCCATGCCCTCCCGTCCAGGCAGCATCCTGATAAATCTCCTCTGCACCCTCTCTAAAGGCTGTCACACCATTCCTGTGAAGAGGTGACCAGAACTGAACACAACATTCCAAGTGACGTCTCACCAGGCCTCTGCTGAGCTGCAGCGTAACCTCTTAAACGTGATCCCTCTGCTAATAAAAGTCAACACACCATGCGCCTTCTTAGCAACTCTATCAACTTGGGTGGCAACCAAGATAAGATCAGTCATGAACATGTTAAATGACAGAGCGGGCTCGAAGGATAGATTACCTACCCCTGCTCCTAACTCCTATGTTCTGTGCTGCTAGACCCACTGAGGTTCCCTGACACTTTCTGTTTTTATTCCTGCTCCTACATTCCTTCGATCCGAGAGATATGTTTGGAAAAAACACTATGCTGTTGACATATGCTTGAGAGAGAGATCGAGAGATGAATATTTGTGTTCTTTTCAACTATTCAGAGATGCTGTTAACAACTTCTCTGGAGGAGATAGCATTTGAACTCAAGCCTACTAGTTCTTAGAACATAGTACAGGCCCTTTGGCCCTCAATGTTGTACCAATGTGTGTAACCAATTTGAAGCCCATTGAACCTACAGTATTCCATTATGATCCATATGTTTATCCAATGAGTACTTAAATGCCCTTGAAGTTGGTGAGTCTACTCCGGTTGCAGGCAGTCCATTCCATACCCTTACTACTCTCTGGTAAATAAACTACCTCTGACATCTTGCCTGTATCTACCATCCCTCAATTTGAAACTATGTCCCCTCAAGCTCATAGTAACCCACAAAATCCAAACAGGACCAGACAAGGCAAAAACAGGAAGGGTGTTCCAAATAACCCAAGGTTCCATAACAGGGGATCGCAATCTGAGGGTACAGGGTCGACCATTTAGGACAGAGATGAAGAGGAAAAACTGCTGCCTCGCAGTGCCAGGGATCCGGGTTCGATTCCCACCTCGGACGACTTTCTGTGTGGAGTTTGCCCATTCTCCCTGTGCCTGTGTGGGTTTGCTCCGGTTTCCTCCCACAACCCAAAGATGGGAAGGTCAGGTGAATTGACCATGCTAAATTGCCCCTTGTGATTGGTGCATTAGTAGGGAGTAGGGGAATGGGTCTGGGTGGGTTACTCTTCGGAGGGTCGGTGTGGACTTGTTGGGCCGAAGGGCCTGTTTACACACTGTAGGGATTCTAGTCTAAAACAAAGCCTTCACCCAGAGAGTGGTAAGCCTCTGGAATTCTCTACCACAGAAAGGTGTGGAGCCAGAGACTTTCAAGAAAGATCACAGACTAAAGGAATCAAAGGGTATGGGGGAGAAATTGGGAATAGGGGACTGATTTGGATGATCAACCATGACCTTAACCAACAGTGGAGCAGGGTTGAGGGGGCCAAATGGCCTACTATTTTCAATGATTGTAAATATTAATCTGTGAAGAAGATTTCTATTAAAAGTCCACTAAATCCAATTAAAAAGTTCTAAAAATCAGATAAACATCAATCCACCTGATTATCTGTGCAGCACAATACTCATTAAATGTCTTTTAATATGCCCAATTGTTTTGGGTTATTTTTTTCAAGAAAATGAAATGTATTAAGCATTTCAGAAATGACTGCTTCAAGACTGCGACAGTTGGCAAATGGAAAACTACACCCACCAGGGGTTGGTCTGCGTTTTTTTGTTGCCGTGGAGTTAGTAATAGACTGTGCGACCAATACAGAAGGGGACACAACCTGTGAAGGTGGCAAGGGTCACAGAGACGCCACTCCACAGGGGTGGCACGGTGACTCAGTGGTTAGCACTGCTGCCTCACAGCGTCAGGGACCCGGGTTCGATTCCAGCCTTGGGTGACTGTCTGTGTAGAGCTTGCACATTCTCCCCGTGTCTGCCAGGGTTTCCTCCGGGTGCTCCGGTTTCTTCCCACAGTCCAAAGATGTGCAAGTTAGATGAATTGACCAGGCTAAATTACCCCACAGTGTTTGGTGCATTAGTCAGGGGTAAATATATGGTAGAGGAATGGGTCTAGTTGGGTTACTCTTCGGAGGACCGGTGTGGTCTTATTGGGCCGAAGGGCCTGTTTCCATACTGTAGGGAATCTAATCTAGTCTACCTTCTAAAATTTCTCCTCATCTTTATCTTAGATGCGTGACCCCCTAATTCTGAGATTAATGCTCTCTGGTCCTAGACGCTCCCAAGGGAGAAAATGTGCTGCTGGAAAAGCGCAGCAGGTCAGGCAGCATCCATTCCTGAAGAAGGGCTCATGCCCGAAACGTCGATTCTCCTGCTCCTTGGATGCTGCCTGACCTGCTGCGCTTTTCCAGCAACACATTTTCAGCTCTGATCTCCAGCATCTGCAGTCCTCACTTTCTCCTCTCCCACAGGGAGAACATTTCTCCTCAGCAAGTCCTCTAAGAGTGTTGTATGTTTCAGTAAAGTCACCTCTCACTCTTCCAAATTCCGAGTACTGAGGAAGGGTCATGGAACCTGAACTGTGAACTCTGATTTCCCCCCATAGATCCCGCTCTGCCTTTCCAGCACGTTCTGATTTTGTTTCCAAACCTACTCAACCTCTCCTTATGAAGCATTCCCGCCATCTACCATGGGAGCGGCGTGGTGACTCAGTGGCTAGCAATGCTGTCCCTCTGTGCCTGGGACCCGGGTTTGATTCCAGCCTTGGGTGAGTGGGGAGTTTGCCGAAAATGTGTTGCTGGAAAAGCGCAGCAGGTCAGGCAGCATCCAAGGAACAGGAAATTCGACGTTTCGGGCATAAGCCCTCCATCAGGAATGAGGAAAGTGTGCCCAGCAGGCTAAGGTAAAAGGTAGGGAGGAGGGACTTGGGGGAGGGGCGATGGAGATGCGATAGGTGGAAGGAGGTCAAGGTGAGGGTGATAGGCCGGAGTGGGGTGGGGGCGGAGAGGTCAGGAAGAAGATTGCAGGTTAGGAGGGCGGTGCTGAGTTCGAGGGATTCGACTGAGACAAGGTGGGGGGAGGGGAAATGCGGAAACTGGAGACATCTGAGTTCATCCCTTGTGGTTGGTGGGGAGTTTGCACATTCTCTCCCACACTCCCACCTCAGCCCCCATCCCCCCCACCGTGTCTGCATGGGTTTTCTCTGGGGTGCTCTGGTTTCTTCCTACAGTCCAAAGATGTGCAGGTCAGGTGGACTGGTCATGCTGAATTGCTGCGTAGTGTCCAGAGATGGGCCGCCTAGATACAGTAAATGGGTGGTGGGAGCCAGGATTGAATAGGACATTTTTTGAAGGGGGTCAGTGTAGATTCAATGAACCAAATGGGCTCTTGCTGCTCTTTAAAGAGTCAGTGATTCTATCAACAAATAAGAACAAACTCTTCAGACTTAAACACCTTTATGAATCAAAGCTCTTGCCCATTTTATTCCTAAAACAAGCGTAAGGTTAGATTAGATTCCCTACAGTGTAGAAACAGGCCCAACAAGTCCATACCGACCCTCCAAAGAGTAACCCACTCAGATCCACTCCCCTATCCTATATATACCCCTGACTAATGCTCCTAGGGCAATTTAGCCTGGACAATTCATCTGACCCGCTCGACTTTGGACATACCTTTTATCTCATGTTTTAATTTATCAGAAAGTGACAGGTTCAGATTGCACTGTAGGCAAATATGTTACCAATATGCCCAACAACTGCTCAATTGCAACTACCATGGCTTGCTTGCATTGTGTATCTTGCCTGCCTAAGGTATCTGAAGGAGGGAAATAGATATGGACAACTCATAAGGCCATTGGCACAGTGTCTTTAACCCATCAGCAATGTAGCACTGACTAAAACGTGCTTGCACACGGTTCATGCCAAATTATCAGACAACATTTAATGTGCTTCAGAGAAAGAAAACCAAATGTCAGCAGCAAATGAGTCTGAAAGAACAAATAGGCGGGAAAAGCAATGCGCACAGCCTGGCCAGGTAAAAACTACACTTAAATCCAATCCTCATAACATTGAAGAAGGGTGTGTATGTCCATTTTTGCAATACCAAGGGACACGAGTCTACTGAGCAAGTGCTGAAAAATAGGATGTCAACAGTTAGGTTAAAACTGAAGAAAACCTGTTGTAAATCACAAAGCAAAAGCAGAAATTGCTGGAAAAGCTCAGCAGGTCTGGCAGCATCTGTGAAGAGGAGCCAGAGTTAACGTTTTGGGTTCCTCACTCTTCCTCAGAAACATTCTGAAGAAAGGCCACTGGACCCAAAACGTTAACTCTGGTTTCTCCTCACAGATGCTGCCAGACCTGCTGAGCTTTTCCAGCAATTTCTGCTTTTGATTGAGATTAGTTAGGGGCCTGTTTAGACTCGATGGGCTGAAGGGCCTTTTTCTGCGGTGGAGACCTCTGTGCTGTAGAATTCTGATAACAGTCACAGACACAAAGATTGGGTGAGTTCTAGGAACTGACAGCTGCACTGCCTTTGAGAACCACTTTCGATGCGATTCAACTAATTTCATCTGAAAGATATTTGACATTTCTTTTACATTCATTCGCAGAATGCAGTGTAAGATTTCTAGGCAAAAGTGAGGACTGCAAATGCTGGAGATCAGAGTCTAGATTAGAGTGGTGCTGGAAAAGCGCAGCAGGTCAGGGAGCATCCGAAGAGCAGGAAAGACGAGGTTTCGGGCAAAAGCCTTTCATCAGGAATGAGACAGGGAGCCTCCAGGGTGGAGAGATAAATGATTACGACAATGTCAGCCTGGTGAACCTCATAGAATATGAGTTCCCCAATTGGGGCTGTTAACCTGATTTAATCAGGGAGCCCTGGATGATAGGGATTCTGCTCATTCTGAGGGCAGGCTCTGAGGGAGCTGCAGCAGTGTCAAAGAATCTCTGCATGCAAATAAAAGATGAACTTGGTAATGAGGTACCGGCCTGTACGGTGCTGTTTCAAACGGGCATCACTGAAGATGCATTTGTTATCCATCCCTAATTGTCCAGAGGGCAGTTCGGAGTCAACCGCGTTGCTGTGGGGTTGTTATCAGAATTCTCGCAGTTATTGAGTCATAGAGGCCTACCGCACAGCCAAAGGCCCTTCAGCCCATCGAGTCTAAACAGGCGCCTACCTATTCTCAAACAAAAGCAGAAATTGCTGGAAAAGCTCAGCAGATCTGGCAGCACCTGCGAAGAGAAATCAGAGTTAACGTTTTGGGTCTGATGACTCTTCCTCAGAAGCATTGTGAAGACCCGAAATGTTAACTCTGAGTTCTGTGGAACTGGAGTCATGTCTCGGCCAGACTAGGTAAGGAAGGCCAGTTCTCTTCTTGAAAAAGGGTGAGTGAACCTGAAGGGATTTTTCAAACATCACCCTGAGATACTTGTCTTCAGAGTGTTTTTTCTTGATTGAATTCCGATTACACCATCTCCCCAGCAGGGCTTGAATTACAGTGTGGAAACAGCCCCTTCGGCCCAACAAGTCCACACCGACTCGCTGAAGTGCGACCCACCCAGACCCATTCCCCTACACCTAACACTACGGGCAATTTAGTTTGGCCAATTCACCCGGCCTGCACATCTTTGGACTGTGGGAGGAAACCGGAGCACCCGGAGGAAACCCACGCAGACACGGGGAGAATGTGCAAACTCCACACAGTCAGTCGCCTGAGGCGGGAATTGAACCCAGATCTCTGGCGCTGTGAGGCGGCAGTGCTAACCACTGTGCCACCCTGCCACCCAGTGTTACCTGGAGCTTCAGATTAATCAGATTAGAGTGGTGCAGGAAAAGCACAGCAGGTCAGTCAGCATCCTAGGAGCAGGAAAATCATTGAGAATAGTAGCCTAGCAGTAATACCACCTGGGCCAGCCCTTCCCTTCAGGTGACTTGTATTTGCCACAAATATCACAGTGCAATCTTTGTTGATCTGTCAGACCATTGTTTGATAGCGAGTATCACATCAGGCCTGTCAATTGATTTGGCGATTAAAAGGGCCCAGCAGGTCACAAGGAAGAAATAGGACAATGATCAGAAGGAAGGCTCTTAATTGTGAGCTTGACCATTCTGACAGCAACATGGGAAACCACTCAGCAACATTACAGACTGAAAAGACCAAAATGTGGTTTCCAAAAGATTCTCAGACTTTTGATCGACTTGCCCAGTCGCATCATTGAATTAAACTAAATGTGCATTATCTCCTGTTCTAACAGAGAATTTGTTATAGATTCAGCTTACAACAAACAAATTCGCATTGGACACGGTTCTGCGATACTCTGGCATGTTCTGCCATCCAAACGCCAGACTGTTCCGTAACTCCAATTTTTCCCAATACTCGGGCAATTAAAATGCAACCAGTGTACCGAATAATTAGCAGCAGTGGCTCATCTCAGGCAAGAATCTCTACCATTAAGCTTTCAAACATTGAAGCATGTGGGGGGTGGGGGCGCTGGTGTGAGGGGTTCTGCCAGCATGGAACAGAATCCTGGTCCTGCAGGCTTCCTGCACAGAAACCACGTTTGCCATTGTGACCGTGTTTTGAACAGGTAAGAGTGAGAAACATTTCAGACCATGTCATTGGATAACATATGCTTCAGTGGTGGCACCAAAGACCTAATGTTATGACACAGGGAGAGCAAAACAAATTAATTCAGCCCTGCTTTCACTGGATTTGCAACAGTGAAATTAAAATATTCAATGATGCTCAAAATTGCTCGGGTGTTCCTAAGTAGACTTTATGAATCCCAATTATTGAATTGAATTTACTGTCACGTGTACCGGGGCACAGTCCTGCGAGCGATACAGGCAGATCACTGAGTTAAGTAGCATAGATAAGTAAATAATAGGTAAACAGCAGCAAAAACAAAAAACCACAGGTACAGGTGAATGTTAAGAGTTTGTGAGTCCGTTCAGTATTCTAACAACAGTAGGGTAGAAACTGTTTTGAAACCGGCTGGTGTGTGTGTTCAGGCTTCTGTACCTTCTCCCTGATGGTAGAGGCTGTAGAAAAATATTGCCAGGGTGAGATGGAGCTTTGAGAATGCTGGTGGTCTTTCCCTGACAGTGGGCCTGGGAGATGGATTCTATCGATGGGAGGTTGGGCTTTGTGATTGTCCGGGCTGAGTTCCCCACTCTCTGTAACCGTCTCCGATCTTGAATGGTACAGTTGCCATCCCAGGTAGTGATACATCCAGGCAGAATGCTCTTGATGGTGCACCTATAAAAGTTGGCAAGGGTATTCACCGTCACGCCAAATTTCCTCAGCTCACTGAGGAAGGAGAGACGTTGTTGGGTCTTTGTAACCAGTGCATCCACATGAACAGACCAAGAAAGCTTGTTGTGGATGACCACTCAGGGCTTGACACTCTCTCAGATACCAATTTAAAACATTAATTTCTATTTAAATTTTAATGCTATAACTTTAAGAGTAAGTATGTACAACAAGCTTGCCAACGGTACCTGAGAGATAACCAAACCTGGAATGAGGTTAAACTGGGAAGAGGAACAGCGTTAGGGACCTGGGTTCGATTCCAACCTCGGGCAATTGTCTGTATGGAGTTTGCACATTCTCCCTGTGCCTGTGTGGGTTTCCATCGGGTTCCCTGGTTTCCTCCCACTGTCCAAAGATGTGCAGGTTAGGGTGAATTGGTCACGCTAAATTGCCTGTAGTGTTCAGGGATGCGGAGGTTAGTGCATTAGTCAGGGGAAATATAAGGTAGTAGGGTAGGGGAATAGGTCTAGGAGGGTTACTGTTCGGAGGGTTGGTGTGAACTTGTTGGGCCGAAGGGCCTGTTTCCACACTGTAGGGACTTGATGAAAAGTGATGAGGAAGAGCAGAAGATCGGAGAAGTAAAGTCAAGCATTGAATGTGCTTTAAATGCAGAATGCTATCAAAAAGACCAAGTTAAAGGCACTCTTCCTAAATATAAACAACATTGAACAACAATATGGATGATCCAAAGGCACAAATAGATGAAAGCAGTTATATATGCCATCACAGAAACATCCCTGAGCCTCACTAGAGTTTGAAGAATAAGAAAGGACCTAATTGAAATATATAAACCATTTAACAGGGGTGAACAGACACGGTGCAGGGAGAATGTTTACCCTGCCCAGGGAATCTGGAGGCAGTGGCCACTGTCTCAGGATACTGGGTAGATCTTTTCAGAGTGAAATGAGGAAGCATTTCCTCAGCGTTATGCCTGAAAATATATTTTCCTCCAAAACTTAGTGATGAACATCAGCATGACACAGTGGCTCATATTGCTGCCTTACAATACCAAGAATCAGTGTTCAAATCCAGACTTGGGTAACCGTTGTGTAGAGCTTGTGCGATCTCCCCTTGTCTATATGTCTTTTTACTAGGTGCTCTGGTTTCCTCCCACAGACCAAAAACGTGCAAGTTAGGTGGTCTGGTCACCTACTAGCCCCATTGGTATCCAAAGATATGCAGGCTAGGTGGGTTAGCCATACTTAATGTGGGCATAGGATGGGGTGCTCTTCAGAAGGTCAGTATGGACTCGATGGGCCAAGTGGCCAATCACCACCAGGACAGAACCCCACTGGTTCTCACCTACCACCCCACCAACCTCCAGATACAGCATATCATCCGCCGTCATTTCTGCCACCTCCCAAACAGACCCCACCACCAGGGATATATTTCCCTCCCCTCCCCTATCAGCATTCCAGAAAGACCACTCCCTCCGTGACTCCCTCGTCAGGTCCACACCCCCCACCAACCCAACCTCCACTCCCGGCACCTGCCCCTGCAACTGCAAGAAATGCGAAACTTGCGCCCACACCTCCCCCCTCACTTTCCTCCAAGGCCCCAAGGGATCCTTCCATATCTGCCACAAATTCACCTGCACCTCCACACACATCATCTATTGCATCCGCTGCACCCGATGTGGCCTCCTCTAGATTGGGGAGACAGGCCGCCTACTTGTGGAATGTTTCAGAGAACACCTCTGGGACACCCGGACCAACCAACCCAACCGCCCCGTGGCGGAACACTTTAACTCCCCTCCCACTCTGCCAAGGACATACAGGTCCTTGGACTCCTCCATCGCCAGACCATGGCAACATGACACCAGGAGGAAGACCGCCTCATCTTCCGCCAGGGAACCCTCCAACCACAAGGGATGGATGAAGATTTCTCCAGCTTCCTCATTTCCCCTCCCTCCACCTGATCTCAGTCCCAACCCTCGGATTCAGCACCACTTTCTTGACCTGCAATCTTCTTCCCGACCTCTCCGCCCCCACACCCCTCTTCGGCCTGTCACCCTCACCTTAACCTCCTTTCACCTATCGCATTCCCAACACCCCTCCTCCCAAGTCCCTCCTCCCTACCTTTTATCTTAGCCTGCTTGGCACACCTTCCTCATTCCTGAAGAAGGGCTCATGCCCGAAACGTCGACTCTCCTGCTCCTTGGATGCTGCCTGACCTGCTGCGCTTTTCCAGCAACACGTTTTACGGCTCTGATCTCCAGCATCTGCAGTCCTCACTTTCTCCAAGTGTCCTCTACCTGAACCGTGCGCATTCCATGATATGCACAGCACATCCTTGAAAGCAAGAGATTGTCCCAACTTATGATCAAGTTGGAACATTCCAGATTACCAAGTGCGTTTGCTAAACCGAGTTTTGTAAACGCACGGACCTATAGTTACACTTTACTTCAGCAAAACATCAGATAGTTTTAAAACAATTTGCAAACATGTCGATTGAATAACCAAGTTATTTAGTGGGATTTTGTGGTCAGGCAGATGAACATGATGCACAGATTCTCAAAGCAGGATGAAACATCTTATAACAGTATGTTTGTTGCAAAACAAACATTTCTCTTAGCCAGAAGGCTGAACTGGGCTATGATTATCACCAACATATACACGTCAGGCTCTAGGTGATACTTTTCTTAGATCTTGTTGTGGTTCAGTAAGCCCTGAGTTTGATCTCCAGTCTTACCTTCTGCTCAGAAGGTGGTCAACTTGTGCCAGAGTGCTACGCATGTCAAGTCACTGAATCTATTCAAGAGAGATTTTTCGGTTTTCGAAAACATCAGGAGAAAACCGGAGTTCAGGATGAAGAGAAAGGATCAACCGTGATCACACTGAATTGTGGAGCAGGACCAAAGGCTGAATGACTGACTCCTGGTGCTCCTCTGAGGTCTTTATTGCCTCGTTTCTTGAAAGAAAGGCTGTTCCTTTTCTGTGGATGGCCTTGAGGAAACAGTTCCTCGCTTCCCATCAGTTGTTGTTTGAGTTTATTCCTCTCCCAGGCAAAACAGTTCAACTGTGTTTGGGTAGGGTCACTGGGTGGCACAATGGCTCAGTGGTTAGCGCTGCTGCCTCACAGCGCCAGGAACCCCGGTTCGATTCCTGCCTCGAGCAACTGGAGTTTGCACATCCTTCTGTGACTGCATGGGTGTTCCGGTTTCCTCCCACAGTGCAGGTCAGGTGGATTGGCCAGGCTAAATTGCCCGTAGTGTTGGGTGCATTGGTCGGAGGGAGGTGGGTTTTTCTTCAGAGGGTCGGTGTGGACTTGTTGGACCAAAGGGCCTGTTTCCACTTGGTAGAGAATCTAATCTAAATCTAAAACCAATTCCCCTTTCTGAGAGTTATGTTTCACTTGAAGACAAAGGGGAATTCTAACAGTTGACCACCTTTTCCAATCCTGAGATTCTTGGAATGACTACAATGGCCTTACTGGTCAAGGTTCATTCTGGACTATTTTGAGATGTAGGTTAAAAACAATGACTGCAGATGCTGGAAACCAGATTCTGGATTAGTGGTGCTGGAAAGACGTAACAGTTAGGCAGCATCCGAGGAGCAGGAAAATCGACGTTTCGTACAAAAGGCAGAGTGCCTGCAGGGTGGAGAGATAAATGAGAGGAGGGTTGGGGTAGGGAGAAAGTAGCATAGATTACAATAGGTGAGTGGGGGTGGGGATGAAGGTGATAGGTCAGGGAGGAGGGTGGAGGAAGGTAGCAAAGAGTACAATGGGTGGATGGGGGTGGGATGAAGGTGATAGGTCAGGGAGGAGGGTGGAGCAGATAGGTGGGAAGGGAGATAGGCAGGTAGCTCAGGTCATGGGGACAGTGCTGAGCCGGAAGTTTGGAACTGGGCTGAGGTGGGGGAGGGGTAATGAGGAAACTGGGGAAGTACACATTGATGCCCTGGGGTTGAAGTGTTCCGAGGCGGAAGATGAGGCGTTCTTTCTCCAGGCATCGGGTGGTGAGGGAGCAGCGGTGAAGGAGGCCCAGGACCTCCATGTCCCCGGCAGAGTGGGAGGGGGAGTTGAAATGTTGGGCCACAGGGCGGTGGGGTTGATTGGTGCGAGTGTCCCAGAGATGTTCCCTAAAGTGCTCTGCTAGGAGGTGTCATGCTTAATCCCTTTACCACGAATGCAGGCTGTATACACACCGATTCCTGCTGGAGGACTGTCCACTTGCTTTGTCTTCCTGGAAAACCCCTGATCCTCTAATGTAAAGAGGAGAGGATGGCAATATTCTGTAGGGTTGGACATTCCAGACTGAGTGATTCCCGAAAGCTGGAAGCAGCAGGCACAGGGCAGAAGTGGGTGAAGGTCGAAGTCTGTAAGGCCATTTGAGCTTCTGGACAGATCTCTGAGCATTGCATATCCAACATAAAAACTCAAACATTGTCTAAACTGTATTTTCGGTGGTAGAACTTATAACTTCACCCATTTTTAAAAATAAAAGAGACACTTTTTAATATGGGAAGTCTACTTCGCTGTTACAAAAAGCCAACTTCACAAATGTTCTGTATAAAGTATATTGTGAAAAGCATAGAGTGATTCTTATTCAAAATATGATCATAGTGTCACAAAGCTCGTCCCTTTTTATCTAAAAGATGTTCCTTGGCTCAAGAATACTCCATCCTTGATTTTGCTCAGAGTGGTAATAGATGGGGCAGGGCTCCAATTAGTCTGGTTTGGTACAGAGATGAAAAGAATTTCAAGAGGCATTTTGTTTATATATAAACAGATGAGACTTCTGGCCAAACTGGTCATGTTTCAGAAGTGACCTGTATAATGATAGGGGAGTGGTCAGCTCTCTAACTGAGTTTTAGTTCAGTCTTGAACTGGTTGGAAGTTCAACAGGGAGCTGTGCGGAAACTCTCTCTCTCTTTTCTGCCCTTCAAGTTTAACCTCTAAGCATGTGTTCCATTTATACCGGTTTTTAAAGGGAGTTTGCTTATTGGGACTGTTGTGTATATTCGGAACAGCATCTTTAAGTCTAGTTTGGATTGATTGCGATCTTTAGGCATTCTTTGTGCTAAATAGTGAATAAATTTCTGTCTGTTTTAAAATCTAGTAGTCAACCTGGCTAACTTAATCCGGGTAACTTGCACTGTACCTGTACTGAAACAACTTGCAAAGTTATTAGATTAGATTAGACTTACAGTGTGGAAACAGGCCCTTCGGCCCAACAAGTCCACACCGACCCACCGAAGTGCAACCCACCCATACCCCTTACCTAACACTATGGGCAATTTAGCATGGCCAATTCACCTGACCCGCACATCTTTGGACTGTGGGAAGAAACCGGAGCAAACCCACGCAGACACGGGGAGAACGTGCAAACTCCACACAGTCAGTTGCCTGAGTCGGAAATTGAACGTGGGTTTCAGGCGCTGTGAGGCAGCAGTGCTAACCACTGTGCCACCTGAGCTGCCTGATTAAGAATGTTTTGAGTGTTCTGGCCAAGTCCATAACAGTAGGGATTCTATGATTTTGAACATAATGTACTGGGAACTGATGAGTTTTGGTGATTCGTCTGATGAGGTGGGAGTGGGATTTGATGAGCCTGACTTCAGACAGCAGTGTTTTAGATCAATTGACATAGATGGGAGGTAAGAGATAAGATCACTACTTATATCGAGAAGGATAAACAGAGACAAGAGCTGAAAGAGTTTTGATTTGACTGCCGTAGTTTATGTAGAATGAGCAGGTGATCACTTTCAGAGAAGTAGGCTTGAGCAGGAGGGCAAATGGAAATATTGTCAATCCTCTGATATTACACTCAGCTATTCACAGCCTGCAATGCTGAATGTAGACTTAATCTGTTGCCATTGAAGGGATGCAATATTGTAAATGGCAAACTTCAGCGCAGAGGGAATGTTGGGGTCCCGAGACTTAAAGATGCTGTTCCGAATATACACAAAAGTCCCAATAAGCAAACTCCCTTTAAAAACCGATACAAATGGAACACATACAGAATAGAGAAATCACTAGCATTTATAATTGTTTCGACAATATTGAATTTACTCTGTTTAATGCAGGAAAACTGTGAAGGAAAGTTGTTCATTGCTGTTCTGAATTGATGCCCGCTTCATTACTGAGATAGCCCCAAGCAATAACTCCTGAACCGTAAAATGTTTGTGTTTTATCCACCTGATCAATTATGTCAGAGACAAATCTGATGAGGTAATGCATTTGTTCAATTTTTTGGAAATAATCTCAATGATCAAGGGCATAACCATGTCAGTGAAGACTTATTCTATATAAAAAGACCTATCAGAGTGGATCAGCTTAGAGATCTTGTCGGAACCTTGGATTCAAATGAACAGTAATCACTGTCTTTCACAGAAATGGGCTATTCTGTATTATGGGAGATAAGACGTGTTTATTATCCTTTAATTTCAGCTGTTGGAGTTCCTGGTAAGGTATTATCACAGTTAATAATGATGTAAATCTATTGTTGCTGTTCTCAACATTGCTTTTGACTGTTTCAGACAGTCACCTGTCACGTTCCAGTCATTGCATTAGACAATGTTTGCGGCTGTTTCAGTTTTGATTGTAGGTTTTATATTGTACTTGTCTTCATTGATTAATTGCTGATATTATTACGGGGTTATACCCTTTCCTGGATGTATTGGGATAGGATATCTGGGTTAAGAGCAGGAATCAGACCACTTGGATGTGTTAATAGTTTCACTCTGTTTTTTTTTTCTCTCTGAATATGCTTTCAGACTTTGGTAAAACACCATGGAGCTATCAAGACTCCCCTCCTCCCTATGAAATAGTACCACATTTGAGTCATTACTAATCAGTGATTACTAATAGTTATAAAATACTATTTTATTGTGTTTGCATGCATGCAAGAATGTGTTTCTGCATGTGCATGAGTGTGAGTGTGTGTGTGTGCATACGAGTATGTACATGCCAATGAGTGTGCGTGTGTGTGTATGAGTGTGTGCTTGTGTGAATATAATAATGTGCATGTGTGAGCGTGTGCTTAAGCAAGTGCATGTATGTGTGCACACACATGTATGTGATTGAGTATGTGTGTGTATGCTTTTGTCTGTTTATGAACGTGTGTGTTGTATGTATGTATGTGTCTGCATTAGTGTTTGTGTGCGTGTCTGTGTTTGTATGAATGTATACACATGTGTCAGTGTGTGAGTACGTGAATGTGACTGTGTTGGGTGTGAGTACTGCTCCTAGTGAACTGATCTTCCACACTTCCTTCTCAGCTTCCCCTTGTATTCTTTCAATATCGTTGAAATAATTGATAAAATTATGCAGACTGTTTCAGTTGGCATTGAACATTTTGTAATCAAACGTCCTTTCTTTATATCTTTGGGTTACGAGTCTCGACAACAAAGTCTGGAATTACAAGTCTAATAATGAGCATGAAACTATCACCAGTTTGAAAGAGCAATCTGATTCACTAATGTCCTTTGGGGAGGGAAACTGCCATCTTCATCTGGTTGGGACGACACATGACTCCACAACAAGATGGTTGACTCTTGTCTGCGTTCTGGGCAATTAGGGACGCACAATAAATGCTAGTCTAATTGGTGATGCCCACATCCTGTGAATGAATTAAAAATATATATTCAAAGTTTGGGAGAAGATTTGTAGCTCGGGTGCTCGTTGTTGTGGTTCTGTTCGCTGAGCTGGGAGTTTTTGTTGCAAACGTTTCGTCCCCTTTCTAGGTGACATCCTCAGTCCTTGGGAGTCTCCTGTGAAGCGCTTCTGTGCTGATTCCTCCGGCATTTATAGTGATTTGTATCTGCCGCTTCCAGTTGTCAGTTGCTGTCTGCTGCAGTGGCTGGTATATAGGGTCTAGATCGATGTGTCTGTTGATAGAAGTTGCATCAGGACATTATTCAAAAGGGCCACCACACACTGCAGCACACCAGAACTACAAAAAGAGGAAGAAGAACACCTATACAAGGTATTCACCAAAACGGATACCCCGCCCCCCCCGCAATTTCATCAACAAATGCCTAAGGGAAAGACAACGAAATGAGGACATGCCACAACCCAAAGGACTAGCCACACTACCATACATCAGGAGCATTTC
Source organism: Hemiscyllium ocellatum (assembly GCF_020745735.1). NCBI lineage: Eukaryota > Metazoa > Chordata > Chondrichthyes > Orectolobiformes > Hemiscylliidae > Hemiscyllium > Hemiscyllium ocellatum. Next base: position 24,198,427 of record NC_083438.1, read on the forward strand.
TGAACTGACAGCCAGACTGCTGCGACCACTAGGACTCATAACAGCACACAAACCAACAGTCACTCTCAGACAACAACTCACCAGGACAAAGGACCCGATACCCAGCATGAGCAAAACCAATGTAGTGTACAAAATCCCATGCAAGGACTGCACAAAACACTACATAGGACAAACAGGAAGACAGCTAACAATCCGCATCCATGAACATCAACTAGTCACGAAACAACACGACCAGCTATCCTTAGTAGCCATACACTCAGATGACAAACAACATGAATTCGACTGGGACAACACCACTATTATAGGGCAAGCCAAACAGAGAACAGCCAGGGAATTCCTAGAGGCATGGCACTCATCCACAAATTCTATCAACAGACACATCGACCTAGACCCTATATACCGGCCACTGCAGCGGACAGCAACTGACAGCCGGAAGCGACAGAGACAAGCCACTATAAATGCCAGAGGAATCCGCACAGAAACGCTTCACAAGGGGCTCCCAAGCACTGAGGATGTCACCTAGAAAGGGGACGAAACGTTTGCAACAAAAACTCCCAGCTCGGCGAACAGAACCGCAATAAAAATATATATATTTGGATAAACGAAGAATTACACCTTCTGCTGTTTATGATGGTAAAAGTGGTCATGGATCATTGTCAGGCTGCAGACTTCTTTAGAATGATCCTGATAAAATGTGGAAATATTTCTCTTATTCCATAGGGGAGGTTGTCCTGGTTCATGGAATTGCAGTGATGGATAACTTTCTTGAAATCCTTGATCACAGATTGTATTGTAGGTTGTGTGAGTTCCTGCAAGAAGAATAGATTTGGAAGATTCATAAACCCTATGTGTATGAGTTCAAAGCAAAGAGTGTGCAAATCCAAAACTCCTGGCCAAGGGAGGAATCCATAAAATCAGGAGTCTGCAAGGAAAAAGATGGTGATGTAACTGGTAAATGATAATCAAAGGCAGGATATTGGAGTGGGTGATTTTTAAGTAGGTGTTTTCACTGTTTCTGTTAGCTGGAAACAAATCAGCACAGTGAATTGGTCAGATAATGCACATATCTCTACTGACAGTTTCAGATAAAGAGGGTGCAGGTTTATGCATACAGCCAAGGATGAAGGGTAGAAGACCAGCAAGCCTCTGGAAATGCAGCATCATTTCAAAGAACGTACGCACAGAGCACTGTTTAACTTGTACTTGTTATTTGACATGAATGTATTACCAAAACATTGTGGGAAAGGGGATGCCAGAGGAAATGTTGAAAGAGTGCTGACCGATATTGTGGCTCTAATTGCTCCCATATATGTTAAATGGTCTGCCTGGTAAGTTTAACTCAAAAATTAGACTTACTGCAATTTTCCTGTAACCTCATGCATAACTTATGTCAACTGCACTTTACTTGTTAACATAAACATTAGAAGAATAGGAAATCTTGTAAGTTTATGGTTCATTGGATTGCTCATTAGTTTTAGTTATTTTGTTTTAGTCATCATGGGTCATAACACTGCACAATGTAAAATCCAAGGAGAAAAAGCTTCAACAATTTGGAGGATTTCTGGAAGACCCTCTTGATTGTTTTTACTCTGTGCATTGCAGATTAAATGAAAACAGGTGGAAACTTGGAGGAATGGAAACAACAAATGTTGGAGATCACTGAATACACTGAGGCATTCACAGAGATTTCAACAATAAATACACTGTTTGGTTATAATTATTGGACGTTGGATGGTGGGTTGGGTGTAGGATGTAAAAATTAAATTAACTAAGAAATTTCTCATTGTGATTCCTTTTCTCTCTTCTTCTCTTGGCTAGTTAACCTGGTGGCGATTGTGATCCTATGCCGAGGAAGGTGTGGTCTCTCGCAATGTATAACTTGCTACCTTGTAGGAATGGCAGCCTCTGATCTTCTTGTTGTTATCACTGATCCTATACTGAGATGGTCAGCCTCAATGTATTTTGCAGATTCCTTCATATTCATTACTCCTGTCTGTATTGCCATTTATTTTTCAGCTTTTGCTGCCACTGTTGTTTCTGTGTGGCTCACAGTTGCTTTCACCGTGGATCGATTTGTGGCCATTTGTTGCGAGAAGCTGAAAACAAAATATTGCACCAAGAAAACTGCAACTGTGGTTATAGCAACAGTGAGCCTGCTGGGCTGTTTGGAGTCTGTCCCTTGGTGCTTTGCAAAGGAACCAGAATATGCAATTGGTAATGTTCCCTGGAATTGTGTCACTAAACCAAGCTTTTATACATCCCCTGGATGGGCTGCCTTAGAAATGATTCATTACATTTTAACACCTTGTATCCCTTTCTTCTTAATTCTGCTGCTCAATGTTTTGACAGTCAGACAGATTTTAGTAGCAAGTAAAGTTCGAAGAGGACTCCGGGGCAAAAGCTACAGAGATGAGCACAATGATCCAGAGATGGAGAGTCGCAGGAAATCCATTATTTTACTCTTGAGCATTTCAGGCAGTTTCATTCTGTTATGGGTGTTACACATTGCGTACATCATTTACCGGCGAATTGCAGATATGCAAATGTCTTACTCTGACACTGACCTTAACTTTATCATAGATCGCACATCAAAGATGCTGCAAGTACTCAGTACTTGCACTAACACGGGTATTTATGTTGTGACCCAGACTAAATTCAGAGAGGAGCTGAAGAATGGGGTGAAATACCCATTCAATCTCATTATTAGAGTTCTGTCACGAGTCACAGGGGCACGCTTGTAACCTTGTCCCTTCTTTTTGTCTCTCTCAGCACCGAACAATCTAGACCCACAAATAGTTGACAATTTCCCTCAGTTGGAATCTCTTTACATTGTGTGCAAATATACATACACACCACTTAGATACTTTGAACACTATCTGGAATATCTTTGCGCTGGCTGTGTCCTCCCTGCAATGCAAGTGTTGGTTTACCATAAGATAAAAGAATAATACTTCCAAATGTTTATCTCCTGAATATCAAGGAGCAGACAAGACAAGGAGAAGATAAAATAAGAAAGGGAAGATTTCTTTAGGTGTTAAGTACTCAGTACTGCAGAATGCCTTGTGGGTTGGACACAAGACAGAAGTAGAAACATAAAAAGTAGGGACAGGAGTAATCCATCTGCCCTTAGAATCTACTATGATGTCATTAGAATCATGACTGAGCATCCGGCATAGTATCCTGTTCCTGCTTTCTTCCCATACCCTTTAACCCAGTTAGCTCCAAAGAACTATATCTGACTCCATCTTGAAAACATCTGAAGTTTTGGCCTTGACCATTTTCTGTGACAGAGGCTCACCACTCTCTGAGGGGCGGTAATGGCTGAGTGATATTATCGCTGGATTGCTAATCCAGAGACCCAGGTAATGTTCTAGGGACCAAGGTTTGAACTCCGCCATGGAAGATGGTGGAATTTGGATTCAATAAAATATCTGGACCTTTTGCCCAAAACTTCGATTCTTCTGCTCCTCAGATACTGCCTGACCTGCTGTGTTTTTCCAGCACCACACTTTTGCCTATGAAGAGTCTAATGTTGACCATATTGTCAATTGTGGGAAAACCCATCTGGTTCACTGACATCCTTTAGGGAAGGAAACTGCCATCCTTTCCTGGTCTGGCCTACATGTGACTCCAGACTCACAGCAATGTGGTTGACTCTCGACTTAGGGATGGGCAATAAGTGATGGCTAGTGGTGCCCTCATCCACAAATGCTTTAAAAAAAAACTCCTTCTCTCGGGATGAAACTATGAAAGAGATGAGGAAAACAAAGAAAAAGTCTGAGGAAGAAATTTCCAAATAAAGTGAAGGACAATGCAAATATGACCCGACAATATCAGGGGCCAACGTTTCCAGTTTTGAGATCGCTAGAAGGGGGGGTAGGTCAGACATAGGTAGTGGGATCCTGTGGAGGTTCTGCTATTCCTAAGAACAATGACAGTCTGGGAACCATTGCTTAGATGATCCAGGTTATGTCTGAAACCTTCCAGCCCCAGGATCATTGCAGATCAGATGCATGACTCAAAATTTGAATGAAGTCACGTGCAGATTGCTTTTGTGTTGACCTCCATGGCAAGTTTTAGAACTGTGGCGAAATGGAAAGACTCTAAATCTGAGTTTGAGTACCTGAGTTTTGACAAGTCTGTGGTGATGACTCAGGCAAATGATGGATGAGAAACTTTAGTCTAATGCTGGGATTGACTGCAGAACAGTGTTATGGACCAGTCAGGACCCCCTCAAAGTATTTCCAGAAGGTAGCCCAGATGACAACTTTATTAGTTGTTTTATATGGGGGATATTCCAGGAGTGATGCAGCTGGTCAAACCACTCGGCTTCAAGTCAAACAGAATTTATTTAAACATTATGGATGAAACCTGAACAAAAGAAAACATAATTTACAATAGCATCTTATTTGAGTGACTCTATCGCAACTTAACAACGCTGTTCAAATCCTTGCAACATCCTATAAACACACCCCCTGGCAAAAGGTAAGTTCAAACACAGCATTATACATGCAGTGAAGAATTCCCAGAGAATGTTCAAGTAAGACCTCGGTTGAAACATGGAAACTCGTTTCACTGGAGCTGCTCCTCCAGGTTCCCAGCTGAAAACAAACCAACCCAGGAATAAAAATCCTGAACTGCTCACTCCAGTTTCATTGCACAATTGTGTTTTTTTTAAAATTAAAAAACCTAAAAGCCTTCCTCTGACTGTTGCTTTAGGCAGTATCTGTTGGCTATTCCAGACACATCGCAACCTCTGCCTTTTACAACCCCTCTCAAAACAAACGAAGGACAACATAGCGTTGTTGAAGCAATGCATTCCAGCCAGCACTACACTCAAACCCAGCTCAACCTGACAACTCCTGACCCCGAACGTGATGATGACTATTCCTTCACAGAAGATAATTGGCCAATGATGATCAATAATAGTTTGAAAATCCAAGGGCAATTAAAACTCACTAATAAATTGAACATTGCTCAATGAAAATTAAAATCAATAACAAAATAAGTAGACTGATTGGAATGTAGTTATGACCATTAGTGGTCACAATAGCAAGATTAAGGCAGAAGAGAATTAGTGACAGGCTTACATATATTACTGGGAACAGTAATAGCTCCCAGAACCAGATGGCATGTGTACATTAGGGGATAATTTACTTGACACAACATGTTCTCTGTCCAGAATCTCGGACTTTTGTTAGTTTTTTATATGTTCAATCCGTCTGAATATGGTGCCAATTTCTTTATTTCTTTTTATTTATTCCTGAGTGATACCTCAGCTAAGGTAAATATTGAATACATCTCATTAGTGAGGAGCAGAAGAATCGATGTTTCGGGCATAAGCCCTTCTTCCTGAAGAAGGGCTTATGCCCGAAACGTCAATTCTCCTGCCCCTTGGATGCTGCCTGGCCTGCTGCGCTTTTCCAGCAACACATTTTTCAGCTCTGATCTCCAGCATCTTCAGTCCTCACTTTCTCCTACACCTCATTAGTCATAGACATTACTTACTAATGAATGAACTCTTCTAATAAATGAAAAGGCCATGCCTTGTTTCCTTTGATTTTTGCTTTTTAAAATTGTGGGATGAAATGAGAAATAAAAAAAACAATTTTAAACTCTGTTTTAAAGGTTGACTGCATAATTGGAAAAGTAATTAATCTGTGAGTCACTACAATCATCATGTGAAAGCTATTTGAACAGATAGCAAACTGATGATTGGGTTGTAGATGAGTTACAGCTGAGGTGTTCTGTGGACAGAAGAAAGTGAGTAACAACAAGATGTGAATTGAATGAGAGTTAGAATTGACTTGGGTGTGCACTCAAGAAGAGGAATTCAGGAGCACAATGAAAAGTGTACAGAATCATCGTTATAGATGTACCATGGTGTTCAGGACCAGGCCAGACTCCCTCATAACATTTTAAATAGTAGCCCAGAACCGAACAATTTTATGTTGTTTTAGGCAGATGTAAGTTGGATATGCCAGAAGTCATACAGCTGGTCAAGCCACTCAGTTTTAAACAAAACAGAATTTATTTACACACTATGAAACAAAAGAGAACAGAATACAAAGTGACTCAACCTCTCTGAAAATCCAACTGACTCTATTGCAACTTAATAATGCTGTTCCAATTTCCTACATTCCAATAAAAACACTCCTTGGCAAAAACAAAAGATAAACTCAATCCCAGATTCTTACGGAAGAGATGCTAGAAAGCTGGAGAATCTGCCAGGGATCATTTGCTGAAGCATGGGACCATTTTTCACTATAGCTGCTACTCAGTCCCCAGCAGTGTCTATACTAAACTGGAAACAATCCCTGAACTGGGAGCACTGGCCACTCCCCTTTCATTGTACAACAGTTCAGAAAAGAACGCAACGGCTTTCCTTAATTGTTGGCTTTGACAGGCCCTGGTAGCCATTTCGGCACCTTTGCCTTTTATGACCCCACTCAAAAAAAACCAAGGATAGAATAATCTTGTTAAAGGGGCAGTATTCTATCTGGATGTATCATGACTTTGTATGGCAACTGCTCTGCCCAGGACCATAAGAAATTACAGAGAATTGTGGTCATCATGCGAGCCAACCTTCCATACATTGATTCTATCTAAACTTCTAGCTTCCTCGGGTAGGCAGCTAACATAATGTTGCCTGGAATGGTAGGAAAATCTTATGAGGAAAGGCTGAGGCACTTGCGGCTGTTCTCATTGGAGAAGAGAAGGTTTAAGGAAGATTTGATAGAGGTGTATAAGATGATTAGGGGTTTAGATAGGGTCGACACTGAGAACCTTTTGCCGCTAATGGAGTCAGGTGTTACTAGGGGACACAGCTTTAAATTAAGGGGTGGTAGGTATAGGACAGATGTTAGGGGTAGATTCTTTACACAGCGGGTTGTGAGTTCATGGAATGCCCTGCCAGTAGCAGTGGTGAACTCTCCTTCTTTATGGTCATTTAAGCGGGCATTGGATAGGCATTTGGAAGTTATTGGGCTAGTGTAGATTAGGTAGGATTCGGTCGGCGCAACATCGAGGGCCGAAGGGCCTGTACTGCGCTGTATCTTTCTATGTTCTATGTTCTATGTTCTATAATCAAAGACCCCTCCCATCCCAGTTATAGTTACTTCCAACCTCTTCCATCAGATGTAAGACACAAAAGCTCGAACACATTATTCAACTGATTCAAGATCAACTTCTCTTCACTGTTTTCAGACATCTGAATGGACCTCTCAAATGTTAAACTTACTGTTGATCTGACTCTCTGCGCACCTCCTCTTCAGCTGTAACACTGTATTCCTCACTGTGTTCTTTGTATGGTATGATCTGGAGGTGTAGTGGACAGTGAAGAACGTTACCTCAGATTACAACAGGATCTTGACCAGATGGGCCAATAGGCTGAGAAGTGGCAGATGGAGTTTAATTCAGATAAATGCGAGGTGCTGCATTTTGGGAAAGCAAATCTTAGCAGGACTTATACACTTAATGGTAAGGTCCTAGGAAGTGCTGCTAAACAAAGAGACCTTGGAGTGCAGGTTCATAGCTCCTTGAAAGTGGAGTCACAGATAGATAGGATAATGAAGAAGGCGTTTGGTATGCTTTCCTTTATTGGTCAGAGTATTAAGTACAGGAGTTGGGAGGTCATGTTGCGGCTGTACAGAACATTGGTTAGGCCACTGTTGGAATATTGTGTGCAATTCTGGTCTCCTTCCTATCGGAAAGATGTTGTGAAACTTGAAAGGGTTCAGAAAAGATTTATAAGCATGTTGCCAGTGTTGGAGGATTTGAGCTGTAGGGAGAGGCTGAACAGGCTGGGGCTGTTTTCCCTGGAGCATCGGAGGCTGAGGGCTGACCTTAAAGAGGTTTACAAAATTATGAGGAGCATGGATAGGGTAAGAAGACAAAGACTTTTTCCTGGGGTCGGGGAGTTCAGAACTAGACGGCATAGGTTTAGGGTGAGTGGGGAAAGATATAAAAGAGACCTAAGGGACAATTTTTTCACACAGAGAGTGTTACGTGTATGGAATGAGTTGTCAGAGGAAGTGGTGGAGGCTGGTACAATTACAACGTTAAAGAGGCATCTGCATGGGTAGATGAATAGGAAGGGTTTGGAGGGATATTGGCCGGGTGCTGGCAGGTGGGACTAGACTGGGTTGGGATATCTGGTCGGCATGCTTGAGTTGGACTGAAGGGTCTGTTTCCATGCTGTACATCTCTCTGTCTCTACGACTCTATGATCTGCCTGTACTGCACACAAAACAAAATATTTCACTGTACCTTGGTACATGTGACAATACAAATCCAATTGAATCAAATCAAATTCTCTGGTATCATATTAAAATACAAAATGCAGACCAGAATTGTTAAAAATATGAGAGAGAAAAAGAAACAGAGCCAGAAGATAAAGAAAAATGCTTGTATCTGAAAATCTTTACTTGAAGGAAAGGGAAAAAGTTTGGATTCCAAAGTCTCATCTCCCTGGGTCTAGCCCTAGCTTGGAGTTTCGGTCAGACTCCCCCTGCCACATGCTGTCCCTTTGGTGTCCCTGCTGTGACCATCCATCACTGTGATGAGCCGCCTCTATTGCTGCCATTTCTGTCAGTAACCAATGGGAATAGTTGTTACCACTGCCTCACATGTTAGGGAGGCTGGGTCCCACTCTTGCCCTGCCGAAGATGCTGAAAAAGCCTTTTCAAGAAAAGAACAAACAGAGAGAAAAGGGTAAAAAAAAAGAACAAAAAAGGAACAAAGAAAGCAGACAGAGAAGTGGACAAGCCCCAGCTCAGGAGCTGCTACTCCATCAGCAGGAACTGGTCTATGGTCTAGTGACCAGTTCATGATCACAAAAGCCTTTTGCTTGACAATAACCAAGCACCTTTTTCTCGGGCAACTGAACAGTTGGGAGTTGGGAACAAGATACAGAGAGAAGAACCTTGGCCTCTACTTGCACAGGAGCTGCCCCTCTGTTCAGTCCAGTCAAAACCAGTTTTAAAACTGAAGAAAACCACCTCATCTTTACTTCAGCAGTTGTTGCTTTTGACTGTTGAGTCAGTGAACATTTATAAGTGAACAAGACACCCTGTGCCTCTTGCAAACTAGTGGAAGAAACTTGAGAAAGATGACTTCAAAACTCCATTCGGATTGCCATAAGAATCATAAGGATTACCTCAGCAAGCTGTGAGTAGGAGCCATTGAACAGACTTCTCCGTCCAAAACCTTTTGTACCCTATCTGTTTGTTTGTCTCCCTCCCCCCCACCTCTCTCTCTCTCTCTCTCTCTGTGGAAGGTGGAGTTTATAAGGGAATTAGCATTTTAATTTGAAGTGTTGCATCTTGATGGTTTATCATTATATACGTGTAGTTACAGTCTAATTTCTTGTAATAAATATTAATTGTTCTTCAGTTCAGAAGTCTGTGTTTCCGATCAACTTGGGTTTAAATATTAGATCTGGTTCCATTTCAAGCATGTTATCCCATTGAGTTGTGATGGCTGTGTCACAAATTAACCAGAAATTCTACAAGAGACCAGATTTGAATGACAAGAACTTTGATTTGAACAAAGCCGTGTGAAGTTACAATTCTATTGGGAGCACTGTTTGTGCTCCCTTTCAGAAGTAGGCTTGGATTTGTATTGGAATTCAAATGCTTCCAGAAAGATATTTCCAAGCATTAGCAAGCAATTTCAGAAAACTCATGATTCTATGAATCTAAGTTGCTTGTAATTACATTACAGAACCTGCAAGCATCATGGGTTTTCTTCAAAGAAATCGGACCAACTTTACAATTTATGTAGAACTATCATAAAATGCACCTGAGCACATGGTAACATTTCTTTTCATTTTGAAAACTAAATAAAGCGAGTTTTCTAATTATCTGGAATCCATCCTTATACCATCTTTATTGTATCAGAAATTACAAGCACAAAAGGACTTCATGACTTGCTTCCCAGCACAATAATCCTGGAGGTCACTTTGAGCCAGTGAGCTGAGGTGACAGTGCATTCTCTGAATAAGGTTCCTCAGCACCCTCTGGAATTTCCATTGTGTGTGATTCCGTTTCTTCAGAATCTGGACATAAAATCATCCAATTATCTCCTTCTGGAGGTGGTCAAGACCTCCATCTTACCTTTGTGTTCAATTGTTGTTGCAGTGGACAAGTTATGTGGGCAAAACGAAAGTCATTTGTCTCCTTCCTGATGGTATCAAGATTTTAAAAATCCTCAAACAAAACTTCATAAAATTATTGGCTGTGTACTTTTCACACACACACATTTACACACTGACTCACACACACACTCACACACTCACACACACACTCACTCACACACACACACTCACACACTCAAATGCACACAGACACACTCACACACACACACACACACACACTCACTCACACACAGACACAAACACACACAAACTCACATGCACACACTCACACACTCATTCATGCACACACACAGATAAACACACAGATACTCACACACAGACACACCCTCGCAGACATACACACACACACAGACACACACATACACACCCTCACACATATACCCACACACAAACACAGACACACACTCACTCAGACACACACACACACAATATACGTATATCTAACAATATATGGGACAGCAACCGATCTGTCATTGTTTGACTTCTGGCATTTTTCTGTTGTTAGAACATAAGATCACATCCTCCATTAACATATTATTTCACAAGTTTCAGCTTATATTCATGGGAAATAATCCCAGAATAAACTAGTTGAATGGGCAATTCCACATGTGGAAAACTTCCATACCATAAACCCTTTTGTATCTGCCAATTACGTACGTGCTTAAGTGTTCTTGAAGCACACCTACCTCTGGATCTTCACCATAATCACCGTCAGACCAAGCAAATGTACAGCCTTTCCTATGAGGATGAGAAACCACCAGGGACATGCTCCTAAAATATTGAATGCAAGTATTCTCCACATTATTGCTGTGAGTTTACAATCTGGTAGTAAGATTGTTTTTATCTGAAGGGAAAGTGAACTTCACGAGACACTAACATAACCAAAAAAAGTATAACACAGAGTCATAGATATGTACAGGATGGAAGCTGACCCTACAGTTCAACTCGTCCATGCTGACCAGATATCCCAACCTAATCTAATCCCATTTTCAGCACTTGGCCCATATCCCTCTAAACTCTTCCTATTCATATACTCATCCATTAAAAAGGCTTATTCAGTCATTCTAGTTTGTTTGGTGTTGGGGTGTTGCTGGTTTAGTGTAGAATTAGTTGTCTTGTAACCTGCCTGCACAGATTAATGCCTGAGGGAAACAAGCTCAAATTAGAGTCATTGAGTCATACAGACAGGAACAGATCTTTCGGTCTAATTCAGCCGTGCTGACCAGGCATCCCAATCTGACCTCGTCCCATTTGACAGCATTTGACCATATTCCTCTAAACCTTCCCAGTCTTTTACCCATCCAGATGCCTTTCAAATGTTGCAATTGTACCAGCCTCCACCACTTCCTCTGGCAGTTCATTCCACACACGTACCACCCTCTGCGTGAAAAAATGTTCTCATCATTTCCTTTTTAAATCTTTCCCCTCTCACCTTAAACCGATGTCTTTTAGTTTTAGTTTTAGTTCAACTGAAGTCCCAATCTCGAAAAAAGATCTTGGCTATTCACTCTCTCCGTGCAACCTCTACAGCTGTGTCCATATAACTCAAACTGTCCAACCCTGGCAACATCATTGTAAATCTTCTCTGCAACCTCTCATGTTTAACAACACCTTTTCAGAATTGCACACAGCATTCGAAAGATGGCCTCATCAATGTCCTGTTCAGCCACAACATGACATCTCAATTCCTGGACTCAGTGTTATGACCAATAAAGGTGAGAGTGCCCAGTGTCCCCTTCACCACCCTGTCTACCTGCAACTCCACTGTCATGGAGTCTCTAAGTCTCTTTGTTCGCCATCACTCCCTAGGCCCCTGCCTTTTACTGTATCAGTCCTGCTCTGGTTTGCCTGACCAAAATGCAACACCTCACATTTATCTAAATTAAATGCCATCTGCCACTCCTCAGCCCATTGGTCAATCTGATTGAGGTCCCATTGTTCTCAGTAATAATCTTCTTCAATGTCCACTCTTCCACCTATTTTGGTATCATCTGCAAATTTACTAGCCATACCTGTTATATTCATATCCAAATTGTAGCAGTCAATTTGAAATTTTGTGGGTAATTTAATAGCTATGGAGTTGAAAGCTTGTTTTGGTAATTCTGATCATGAAATTTCTGATCATGGTGGACGGCATGGTGGCACAGTGGTTAGCACTGCTGCCTCACAGCGCCAGAGACCTGTGTTCAATTCTCGCCTCAGGCGACTGACTGTGTGGTGTTTGCATGTTCTCCCCTTGGCTGCCTGGATTTCCTCCGGGTGCGCTTGTTTCCTCCCACAGTCACAAAAATGTGCACTCAGGTGAATTGGCCGAAGGGCCTGTTTCCACACTGTAAATAATCTAAAAAAAAACCATCAACTGTTGCAGTAGATTTCTAACTGAGATGTTATCTGCATGACTGACTGCTCTCCTGTGTGTATACACACATTGTGCTCAAAACAGGCCATTTCCCACTCCTAATATCAATTCTGTGTGGTTCACAGGAAGTGAATCTGCCACCCCCACTTCAACTTTCAAATCCATTCAATGTGACTGACTCGAGAAATCTACGTAACTCAAATGGATTAATTTTAGACTGAACAAGAAATGCTTGATTTGCCAGTATTGCTCACATCCCATTTTATCACGAATAATCATTTTGTTATTTCCTAAACATTGACTTTCTCTTCAAATTGTTTATTCATTCAAGACATTGGCACCAAGCCAATGGAGAATGCCAATTCAACACATGGAAGTGAGAGAACAGTGTTCAAAGAACCAATCTCCAATTTAAGATGGAGAAGGTGAGGAATGACTTGATTCCGATGGACATTAGTCTTGTGAATGTCTCTGCTGGAGATGAGAGCTGAAAATGTGTTGCTGGAAAAGCGCAGCAGGTCAGGCAGCATCCAAAGAGCAGGAGAATCGAAGTTTTGGGCATTCCTGATGAAGGGCTCATGCCCGAAACGTCGATTCTCCTGCTCTTTGGATGCTGCCTGACCTGCTGTGCTTTTCCAGTAACACATTTTCAGTTCTGATACTCCAGCATCTGCAGACCTCACTACTCCCTTAAGATAGTAAGGACACATTCCATGTAGCACGTGCAATTTCTGTGCCAGGCCATAGGGGAATACAGAAAGGTCAAATATTGAAAAAAATAAACAGTTTATTTGACCATCACTTCATAAGGATGCAGTACAGTTTTGAAAAACATGCCCCATTTTTCAGGTAGTAGGGAAGCAATTATGTTTATGAAGGTTTCAACAATTGATGGGGCTTGGAGCTGGATGTGGACGCTATTGTTCCTCTGTCTGTTCCAGTTAAAACCTGAGGTTCCCTTCCTGTTTCTAGAATTGCACGCGAGACAATCTATTTCACTGAATTTGCCTTTGCCAAGAGTGTGTTTTTGGGATGTTACTATCTTGAAAGTTACTGTTTAGTAGATAAATAAACCATTCTTCTGTGAAGTTTTTTTAAATGGAGTTGTTATTCCAATTCCTTTTTTGCTTGTTGTATTTTAACTATTGTGCATGAATAAAGTAATTTGCTTCAAGCCTGATAGCCTGAACAATCTAATTACATCCAGAATGCAACCCCTGCTATTTGCCTTTACTATAAGAAAAACCTCGGGCACAGGCTGTCTCCTTGATATATTTTGAGGGGGCTTGGTCTGATTTAGAACACACATAACAAACAAAACATCGTCAGTAGAAGCAAAAGAGAGGCGGTGGTGTTGGTTGTTTGTTTTCCAGGCTGGAGGCCTCTGACCAATGTTTTGCCACAAGGAAGCGGTGGTGGGTCCACTGCTTTTCGTTATTTTTTTAAATGATTTGGAAGTGAGCATAGGAGTTATTGTTAGGAAGAGTACAGCTGTCACCAAAACTGGAGATGTGGTGGACAGCGAAGAACGTTATCTCAGAATACAATGGGAACTTGATCAGTTGGACCAGTGTTCGGACGAGTGGCAGATAAAGTTTAATTCAGATAAATGTGATGTGCTGCATTTTGGAAAGGCAAATCAGTACAGGATACATGCAGGTAATGGTATGTTCATGGAGGTGTGTTGCTGAACAACGAGACCTTATAGTGTAGGTTCATAGTTCCGTAAAAGTGTATTTTCAGGGAGATAGGACAGAGAAGAAGGCCTTTCCTTTTCAGTGCATTGAGAATAAGAGTTGTGAGGTCCTGTTGCGGCTGTACAGGGTATTGGTTCGGCCATTTTATGAATATTACATGGAATTCTGGTCTCCCTCCTTTAAGAAGGATATAATGAAACTTGAAAGCGTTCAGAAAAGATTCACAATAATGTCGTCATTTGAGGGTTTGAGGTATAGTGGGACACTGAACTGCCTGGGGCTGTTTTCCCTGTAACAATTGTCACAGAAGAGGGCATTTGTTTTTTATTTATAAAATCACGAGGGCCTTAGAGAGGGTAATTAAGATTGTATTTTCCATATGCTGGGGGAATCCAGAAATAGAGGCAATGGCTTTAGGGTGAGGGAGAGGAATTCATAGGGACCTAAGGGGTAATGTTTTTTACCCAGTACATGATGTGTATATGGAATGAGCTGCCAGAGGAAGTGACGAAGGCTGGCACATGTCGAACATGTATTGAACGTCTGGATGGGTATAGAACCAGGAAGAGTTTCGAGTGAAATGGGCCAAATGGGACTAAATGGACCTGGGATATCTGGTTAGCATGGACGATTTGGAAAAGTGTGTCTGTTTCCATGTTGGACAGCACTATGAGACACCAATAAGAGCATGGCTGAACTGTGATCTAACCCCTCATTCCTTTCTTTGTCCCTTACCTGCAACATCTTCGTCCTCAATTCAATTTCAAACAGTAACACACTTGCCGTTGTGTTATGGAATACACATGGTCGTCCTCATTGCTTGTGGCATGTCCTGCTACCGAGCACAGCATCTGATGTCCGGCGAGTATGCAGTACAGAAGGCACTCAGTGCCGGGAAGAGGTGTGCCTTGAATACATGAAATCGTGGATATCATCGATGAATTTCCAGTCTCTAACACCATATTAATTAAACACTTGAATATTTAATTGTGTGTTGGCATAGAGAAAGCTGAATTTTATTTTCTGTCGCATTCTATTCCTCAATCAACATTACATTTGGAGTGTTTCTGTTACGTGAGACAGAACACTTCTACCTTCTCAAGGGCCGATAAGAATGGGAGAATAAATGCTGAACCCAGCCAATGATGCCCACATCCCATTACCGAATGAAAAAAAAATTTCCTTTGTGTTCCTCATCACTCACTGCCTCTGCAGGCAAAGCAAAACATCCTCACTTCTCTCGTCCCACGGCTCGATGATATTGGCAATACATTCGAAAATTTGAAGTCACCATCCCATGAGCTCACTCTAGTTTGTGTACAACAAAATGGTAAATAATATTTCATACTTACTAAATTGTGTAGTAGAGGGGTATAAGCTCCAACAATGCATGGCTCGGGTCTGTTCCTCGATTTCACTCACACAGGCAGACACAGACACGCACACGCACATACACACACACAGACACACACATATTACATCTCTTGTTAAACAATCCCTGAATGTCAGATTAACGCCGAACATCCACACACTGGGTCAGGCTCAAGACACACCTCCCCCTGGCATTGAGTGACCACTGTACTGCATACAGACCTGAAATCAGATGCTGTGCTCGGTAGCAGGCCATGCCACAAGGGATGAGGACGACGACCATGTATATCTTCAGAACAGCAATCTAACAGGGAATCAGAACAGAACAGTGAGAAACAAATAAAGAATTTGGTGTTGAATTTGTAGAGTAGTTCAGGTCTTGCTATGTGTGTGCGGCTTGCCATTGTGATTGTCTGTATCTGTGAATCTGAATGTAAGATAATGAGAGTAGAGAGTGAATTTAACTCAGCACCTCTTGTCAGATTATGCATGCCTTTAAAAACATGTATTGGGATTTCAGCTGTATAAAACTCCATGCTTTACCTGTCTGGGGAATTTCTTGATGGCTTCAGAGTGGAGTGGCGTTTCCTCTGCATCTAACCCTGTGCTGGCCATACCGTGCGGGTTGTTGGGGATACATTAAAAATAGCCTTACAGTATATCCAACTCTATCCTGTCCCTAACCAGAAAGTGTTTGATGGGGACAGTGTAGGGGGGTATTAACTTTGGAACATAAGAACTATGCTAAGTCATTCCGCCCTGAAGCCTGATCTATCATTCGTTGTGGTCATTGCTGATATGTACCCTCACTCCATTTTCTTTCCTTTGGCCCACACCCCTCAAGACCTTCACTGACTAAAAGCATATCTGGCTGAGATTTAAACTGAACAGCAGACTCGGCATCTTCGCTGTTGATGGCAGAGGACTCCAAATCTCTCTCATGCCTTGCGTCTCAAAGCACTTCTGAAATCTCTCTTGAGGTCTCTGGGCATTCAGTCTCAGGCTGTGCTCCATCTCGTTCTACAATCTGCACACAGTAGGCATTCTTCATCTCGGTGAAACATATATCAACCAATTGATACATTTGAGCAGAAACATCTGTACATCTCTCCTCAGAATTTATCCCCTCACGTCCAGGATCATTCTTCCTTCTAACAGTTTATTCCCGTTCTCCTGATCTATCAATATCTCTGTGTAATTTGGAGGGAGCACTGCACAGTTTGCAATGCTGCTTTACTTTAATCCTATCCCAGTGCTCTGCCGACATTAGGATCTTATTATCGAGTCAAAAGTGAGGTCTGCAGATGCTGGAGTTCACAGCTGAAAATGTGTTGCTGGTTAAAGCACAGCAGGTCAGGCAGCATCCAAGGAACAGGAAATTCGACGTTTCGGGCCAGAGCTCTTCAGCAGGAATGAGGAGAATGTGCCAGGCAGGCTAAGAAAAAAGGTAGGGAGGAGGGACTTGGGGGAGGGGCGATGGAGATGTGATAGGTGGAAGGAGGTCAAGGTGAGGGTGATAGGCTGGAGTGGGGTGGGGGCGGAGAGGTCAGGAAGAAGATTGCACGTGAGGAGGGCGGTGCTGAGTTCAAGGGAATCGACTGAGACAAGGGTGGGGGGAGGGGAAACGAGGAAACTGGAGAAATCTGAGTTCATCCCTTGTGGGTGGAGGGTTCCCAGGCGGAAGATGAGGCGCTCTTCCACCAACAGTCGTGTTGTTTTGTTCTGCCGATGGAGGAGCCCAAGGACCTGCACGTCCTCGGTGGAGTGGGAGGGAGAGTTAAAGTGTTGAGCCACGGGGTGGTTGGGTTGGTTGGTCCGGGCGTCCCAGAGGTGTTCCGCAAGTAGGCGGCCCGTCTCCCCAATATAGAGGAGGCCACATCGGGTGCAGCGGATGCAATAGATGATGTGTGTGGAGGTACAGGTGAATTTGTGGTGGATATGAAAGGATCCCTTGGGGCCTTGGAGAGAAGTAAGGGAGGATGTGTGGGCGCAAGTTTTACATTTCCTGCGGTTGCAGGGAAAGGTGCCGGGAGTGGAGGTTGGGTTGGTGGGCGGTGTGGACCTGACGAGGGAGTCACGAAGGGAGTGGTCTTTGCGGAACTCTGATAGGGGAGGGGAGGGAAATATATCCCTGCTGGTGGGGTCCGTTTGGAGGTGGCGGAAATGACGGCGGAAACCTGACGAGGGAAACCCATAACAGGCAGCATCCTCGTAAATCTCCTCTTAAACCTTTCCAAAGCTTCCATATTCTTCCAATAATGTGGTGCCCACAACTGTACGCACTACTCCAAGCGTGGCTGCGACAGAGTTTTGTAGAGGCGCAGCATGACCTCGAGGCTTCGAAACTCAATCCCTATACCAATAAAAACTAACACACCGAATACCTTCTTAACAACACTATCAAACTGGATGACAACTTTCAGGAATCTATGTACGTGGACAACAAGATCTCTATGCTCATTTATGCTCACCAAGAATTTTACCATGCTCCCAGTTCTCTATATTACCACTACTCTTTCCAAAGTGAATTATCTCACACTTTTCCACATTCAACTCCATTTGCCTCCTCTCAGCTCAGCTCTTGCGATTAGCTATGTCCCTCTGTAACCTGCAACATCACTCGGCACAGTCCACAGCTCCACTGACCTTAGTGTAATCCGAAATTTACAAACCCTTTCTGCAACACACTCACCTCGGTCATTTATTAAAATGACAAAGCACAATGTCCTCAAAACAGATTATTGTGGCATACCACGAGTAACTGTACTCTAGATTGAAATTTTTTATCAGCCACCATCCTCTGCCCTCTTTGAGCTTGTTGATTTCTGTTCTAAACCCATTAAATTAACTTTAAACCCATGCCTCCGTATTATGTATAATAGCTTACCATTGGGAAACTTATCAAACGCCTTACTGAGATCCATATACACCACATCAACTGTTTTACCGTCATCCATCTGTTTGGTCGCCATTTGAAAGAGCTCAATAAGCTTGCGAAGCACGAACTACCCTTCATAAAACCATGTTGACTATCATAAATTAACTTTATTCTCTCTTGATGGTTGGATATCCTATCTCTCATAACCTTTCTAATATGTTAACCATTTTAGCCAAAGTAAGGCTCACTGGTCTATGATTACCAGGGTTGTCTCTACTCCCCTTCTTGAATAAGGGGACCGTATTTGCTATCCTCCAGCCTTCTTGCACTAGTCCTGAAAATAATAACGACATTAAGATCAAAACAAAAGGCTCTGCAATCTACTCCCTAACTTCCCAGAGAATCCTATGATACATCCCATCCAGCCCAGGAGAATGCTTTATCTTCACACTTTCCATAATTGCTTCCACCTCCTCCTTGTGAACCTCAATCTCATCTAGTCAAATATCTTGAATCTGTGTATTCTGCTCGATAACAATATCTTTTCCGAGTTGGAATGCTGAAGAAAAATATTCATTTGGTGCACTGCTGTGACTCCATTCACAACTTCCTACAACGATACATGATGGTCCCTAATCTTTCTCTCCTGAAACCTTTATTCCGGATATACGTATAGAAAGCTTTGGGTTTTCCTTGATCTTTCTGCCAACGACTAGTTGCGCCCTCTTCTGGCTCTTCGTAGCTCAGTCACTGATACCTTTCCTGGCAAACTTGCAATTTACAAATGCCCACACTGAGACATCACGTCTGATCCTGTTAGAAACTTACTTATTCCTCTTATGAAGAGATTCAACATCTTTAGGAAACCACGGCTCCCTGGCTCGACCACTGCCCTCCCTGACAGGTGCACATTTATCAAGGTCAAGCAATAGCTGTTCTTTGAATGTTCTCCACATTTCAAATGTGTCAAACCCCTGCAGCTTCCTTCCCAATCCTCTGCATCTTTAATCTAGACTAATCACATCATAATTGTCTTTCCCCCCAACAATAACTCTTCCCCGGCTTTATATACTTCCCTCTTTCCATCGCTAAAGTAAACGTAACCACATTGTGATCATTATCCTCAAAGTACTCACTTTTGTGCCACTATCCCATGAGGTCACTCTGATTTGTGTAGAACAAAATGGAAAATAATATTTAATACTTAATAAATTGTGTAGTAAAGGGGTACGAGATCCAACAATGCAGGGCTCGGGACTCTTACTCGATTTCTCACTCACACTGGCACACACAGACACGCACACACACATATACACACACAGAGACACACACATTATATCCCTGTAAATCAATCCCTGAATGTCAGATTAACGCCAGACATCCACACACCTGGGTCAGGCTCAAGACACACCTCCCCCCGGCACTGACTAGCTTCTGTACTGCACACTGACCTGAAATCAGATGCTATGTTCGGTCACAGGACATGCCACAAGCAATGAGGACGACCATGTGTATTCCATGACACAACGGAAAGTGTGTTACTGTTTGAAATCGAATTGAGGACGAAGATGTTGTAGATAAGGAACAAATGAAGGAATGAGGGATTAGATAATAGTTCAGCCATGCTCTTATTGGTGTCTCATAGTGTTGTCGAACAGGGAAACTGACACTCTTTTCCAACTCATCCATGCTGACCAAATATCCCAAGGACATTTAGTCCCTGGTTCTATACCCATTCAGACGTTCAATAAATGTTCGAAATGTACCAGCCTTCGCCACTTCCTCTGGCAGCTCATTCCATATACACATCATGCACTGCATATAAAAAAAATACCGCTGAGGTCCCTATGAATTCCTCCCCCTCCCCATTCCCAGCCCATGTAAAATACAATATTAATTACCCTCTCCAAGGCACTCATGATTTTATGAATAAAAAACAAATGCCCTCCTCTGAGACATTTTTTACAGGGAAAACAGCCCCAGGCAGTTCAGTGTCTCACTATCACTCAAACCCTCGAATGATGACATTATCATGATTCTTTTCTGAACGCTCTCAAGTTTCATTACATCTTTCTTAAAGTAGGGAGACCAGAATTCCATGAAATATTCATAAAATGGCCGAACCAATATCCTGTACAGCCGCAACGGGGACTCACAACTCTTATTCTCAATGCACTGAAAAGTAATGGCAAGCAAACGAAACGCCTTCTTCTCTGTCCTATCTACCTGAAAATACACTTTCAAGGAACTATGAACCTACACTACAAGGTCTCGTTGTTCAGCAACACACACCCATGAACAAACCATTACCTGCATATATCTTGTACTCATTTGCCTTTCCAAAATGCAGCACGTCACATTTATCCAAATTAAACTTTATCTGCAACTCCTCCGCTCACTGGTCCAACTGATCAAGTTCCCATTGTACTCTGAGATAACCTTCTTCGCTGTCCACTGCATCTCCAGTTTTGGTGACAGCTGTACACTTCCTAACAATAACTCCTATGCTCACTTCCAAATCAATTAAAAACAATAACGAGAAGCAGTGGACCCACCACCACTTGCTTATGGCAATTAATAAATTAATAAATTTAATCTAATTGTTTTTAAAACTCCTTTTTCTTCAAATAACGCAATATCTATAATGTGGAAGGCAAGAGCTATTTAAATCTTTTTTTGGAGAACAAGCTAATTTTTCTTTCAGGGAGAGAAACTCACATAAATGTGTGAGAGAAGTGTGGATGCTATCCCTGTTCCATTGTACCAAGAGCAATTGAAATATAATTGCTCGTTGAGACTAGTTGGAGTAGTTGTTACGATGTTACCCACGGATGGAGTTGACATTCTCCGGGGTAATGATTTGGATGGAGTAAGGGTTACCTATAATCATGGAAAGTCCAAATGAAGGTAAAGAGGCAGTTTAGTTACTGTGACACAATTCAGGTAATTTTCCATTGCAGTGACCAGAAATATGGCTAAACAAAGTCTATCATCTGCAGTCAAAATAATTTCAGAAGTGGATGTTACAGTTGCTGAAAGTTTTGTTAATGGTGGGGATAATTCAATGGTATTATTTTGCACCTTCTCCTTAATTGAATCTCAGAAAATAGGCCAGTAATTAAATAAGGAGAAAGTGAGGACTGCAGATGCTGGAGATCAGAGGTGAAAATGTGCTGCTGGAAAAGCACAGCAGGTCAGGCAGCATCCAAAGAGCAGGAGAATCGACGTTTCGGGCATTCCTGAAGAAGGGCTCATGTCCGAAACGTAAATTCTCCTGCTCTTTGGATGCTGCCTGACCTGCTGTGCTTTTCCAGCAACACATTTTCAGCAGTAATTAAATAAGTTAGCCCAGACAGTTAAGGTTGAATGACCCTGGAGTGCTGTTAGGAATATTAAGAATGGAGTCCTGATTAGGATTTGGAGATTCTCTTGGATACCTGCAGTTGAGGAATGGTTGGCTGTTGATCTAATAATGGTACTCCCTTAATATAGTAAGGACACATTCCAAGTAGCACGTGCAATTTCTGTGCCAGGCCATGGGAGAAATGCAGAAAGGACAAATATTGAAAAAATAAACAGTTTATTTGACCATCACTTCATAAGGATGCAGTACAGTTTTGAAAAACATGCCCCATTTTTCAGGTAGTAGGGAAGCAATTATGTTTATGAAGCTTTCAACAATTGCTGGGGCTTGGAGCAGGATGTGGACGCTATTGTTCCTCTGTCTGTTCCAGTTAAAACCTGAGGTTCCCTTCCAGTTGCTAGAATTGCACGCGAGACAATCTATTGGAAAATTATAGGCCAATTACCCTAACTTCGGTTGTTGGTCAAATTCTAGAATCCATCATTAAGGATGAGGTTTCTAAATTCTTAGAAGAGCTGAGTCTGATTAGAACAAGTCAACATGGATTTAGTAAGGGGAGGTCATGCCTGAAAAACCTGTTGGAATTCTTTGAAGAGGTGACAAGTAGGTTAGACCAGGGAATCCCAATGGATGTGGTCTATCTAGACTTCCAAAAGGCCTTTGATAAAATGCCACACGGGAGGCTGCCGAGCAAGATGAGGGCCCATGGTGTTCGAGGTTAGCTGCTGGGATGGATTGAGGATTGGCTGTCTGACAGAAGGCAGAGAGTTGTGATAAAAGGTTCTTTTTCAGAATGGCAACTGGTGACGAGCGGTGTCCCGCAGGGTTCAGTGTTGGGGCCACAGCTGTTCACATTATATATTAATGATCTGGATGAGGGGAATGGGGGCATTCGAGCGAAGTTTGCCGATGATACGAAGTTAGGTGGACAGGCAGGTAGTACTGAGGAAGTGGGGAGGCTGCAGAAGGATCTAGACAGTTTGGGAGAGTGGTCCAGGAATAGAATTCAACGTGAGCAAATGCGAGGTCTTGCACTTTGGCAAAAAGAATAAAAGCATAGACTACTTTCTAAACGGTGAGAAAATTCGTAAAGCCAAAGTACAAAGGGATCTGGTAGTGCTAGTCGAGGATTCCCTAAAGATAAACATGCAGGTTGAGTCCGTGATTCAGAAAGCGAATGCAATGTTGTCACTTATCTCAAGAGGGTTGGAATATAAAAGCATCGTTGTGCTACTGAGACTTTATAAAGCTCTGGTTTGGCCCCATTTAGAATACTGTGTCCAGTTTTGGGCCCCACACCTCAGGAAGGACATACTGGCACTGGAACGTGTCCAGCGGAAATTCACACGGATGATCCCTGGAATGGTTGGTCTAACATATGAGAAACGGCTGAGGACCCTGGGATTGTATTCATTGGAGTTTAGAAGATTAAGGGGAGACTTAATAGAAACTTACAAGATAATACATGGCTTGGAAAGGGTGGATGCTAGGAAATTTTTTCCGTTAGGCGAGGAGACTAGGATCCGTGGACACAGCCTTAGAATTAGAGGGGGTCAATTCAGAACAGAAATGCGGAGACATTTCTTCAGCCAGGGAGTGGTGGGCCTGTGGAATTCATTGCCACAGAGTGCAGTGTAGGCCGGGACACTAAATGTCTTCAAGGCAGAGATTGATAGATTCTTGATGTCTGGAGGAATTAAGGGCTACGGGGAGAATGCGGGTAAGTGGATTTGAAATGCCCATCAGCCATGATTGAATGGCGGAGTGGACTCGATGGGCCGAATGGCCTTACTTCCACTCCTATGTCTTATGGTCTTATTTCATTGAATTTGCCTTTGTCAAGAGTGTGTTTTTGGGATGTTATTATCTTGAAAGTTACTGTTTAGTAGATAAATAAACCATTCTTCTGTGAAGTTATTTTCAATGGAGTTGTTATTCCAATTCCTTTTTTACTTGTTGTATTTTAACTATTGTGCATGAATAAAGTAATTTGCTTCAAGGCTGATAGCCTGAACAATCTAATTACATCCAGAATGCAACCCCTGCTATTTGCCTTCACTATAAGGAAAACCTGGGGCATAGGCTGTCTCCTTGATATATTTTGAGGGGGCTTGGTCTGATTTAGAATACGCATAACAAACAAAACATCATCAAGAGAAGTGAAAGCAACATTGCACGTTCTACCCGTGTCTGCGTGGGTTTCCTCCGGGTGCTCCGGTTTCCTCCCACAGTCCAAAGATGTGCGGGTCAGGTGAACTGGCCATGCTAAATTGCCCGTAGTGTTAGGTAAGGGGTAAATGTGGGGGTATGGGTGGTTTGCGCTTTGGCAGGTCGGTGTGGACTTGTTGGGCCGAAGGGTCTGTTTCCACACTGTAAGTTATCGAATCCAATCTTTGTCCTCCACATTCAGGTTTCCATGTCACTTTCATGTTGCTTCCTGAGGTGTTCTCCAAGCCCATGTTGTTTTCAACTTTTGGTTGCATCCACACACATACTGAAGAATTGACTGAGATGATCCAGTCTATTGTGTCAATACTTGTTCTGTCAAGGACCTTTCCAATGTTCTATCAAAACCCAGATTTCTACAACAATCGAAAAATAATTAATGATGATCAATTTTGTGAGTTTTTTGCATTCTGGGAAAACATTTTTGTATCCTCAACAACGTTGCAGAATTCGCAATGCATAATGTTGCAAGAAAGTGGATTCCAACACCACCAAAGCTGCTGCGAAGATTGAAATGGGCTTTTTTCATCAGTAACGTCTGCTTCAGGATTTCAGGCAATTCCTGGTCAAGGTGCCACCGTTAAAATTTTTGATGAGTCCACCACATTACAGGAGGAGGTGAGCTCAATTGCAAAAAGGAGAAATTTGTAAGGATGTAGACTGGGCTGGAGAATTTCAGCACTGAGAAAAGTTGGCATTAGTTAGATACTTGACCTAAATCTTACATCTCAAACTTTCTGTTTTGATGAAATTTATTGGTTTAGTATGTGAGCATTTTTTCTACTCAACAGATGCTGCTAGATGTATTGGATATTTCCAACTTCGTTTCATTTTTTATGTAGTGTAGGTGGAATATTATATTTGCAAAGGTAACTGAATCAACATATGATTTAGAATTAACATGGTAGATAGACTGGAAGTGTCGATATTAGCTGTGTTATCATTAAGAATGCACATAGTTTAGGAGCATCTATACCTTAAATCCATGAAAGCTTGGGCTGAAGTCCCAACTACTCCAGCGGCGTGTCATACCCCTGCAGTTTTCATGTTGTTCCTTTGCTCATTGTGGTACAAAACCCATCAAAAGCATTTCGGGATCTGTATTTCACCAGCATAATTAAACCAATTTGCAATATTCCAAAGTGAAATTGGACAGAGTTGCCGTGTTGCTGAGTGTTATTACCGCTGTTGCGGGTATGTAGTGAGCCTTGGGTTACATTGAAGTACATATCTATGGACTACTTGCAGTGTGCGATGTTGTGAATACGCTTAGACTTGAGGATGCCAGCAGAAACATAAAAGTCAATGATTTTCTTTGTGAAGAAATATGTTGATAATATGAAACCACTCGGCTCACTTTATGTCAAGCATAGACAGAGCAAATGTGGGGAGAAGCGCACTACTCCCCACCTCAACCTCCCACACAAAATCAATATTAAAGAACCAGGTTAGCGTGAGTGAAAGCAATGAGGTTAATGCATAACTTGGGGGTTTTTAATCCAGTTACAAATAAAAGTTAGCTGAAAATGTGTTGCTGGAAAAGCGCAGCAGGTCAGGCAGCATCCAAGGAGCAGGAGAATCGACGTTTCGGGCATGAGCACTTCTTCAGTTGACACATTGGGTATTTCACCATTTCCATGAGCTCCTGTCTGAATTTAGTCTGGGTCACTGCATAAATAAATGTGTTTGTGCAGCAGCTCAAAAGCACAAGCATATATCCAGTTTCTTGCAGGATATAAACAGGGTCATTGTAACCAGTGTAAGAATACGCATTAACAATTCTATAATACACATAATGAATAGCGAACGGCAGCCATAATAGCAGGAAATTGCCGGATATGCTGAAGAGTAAAACTATAGACTTTCTCCTGTTCTCCATCTCAGGGTCAGGATTGTTTTCAGACCTGGCATTGACACGTAGCGCCTTACGGGCTTTGCTCACCATTATTATGTGTCTCACGGTGAGAACATTGAGGACCAAAACAATTAGAAATGGGAGGAAAGGATTTGCGATGCGGTTAAAATAAGAAAATGCAAGCCACAGAGGTGAAGTATAAAAGCTTGACCTTATCCGGCAATACCAAGGCGTATTGTTAATTATATACAAAGGTTTATATACAAAGTACCAAGCAATGTTCTTCAAACAACTCAGGGAGAGCACCATTCCAAGGATCAATCCTGCAGTTTGCTTCTTGCAATATTGGCTTTTTAGTTTCTGACAGCAGATGGCTACAAAGCGATCAAAAGTAAACACAACAGTAAACCATACAGAACAGTCTCTTGTTATATAAACTAGAGCACTTTTGATTCGACACAGTGGAGTAAGCAAGAGATAATTTGTGGGAAAATACATGCCAATGATCCGATTTAGTATAACGCTGGTGATAACAACTGAAAGATCTGCTGTTGCCATAGCCACCAGGTAATAAGTGATGCAGCTGGAAAGACCACACTTGCCTTTGGCCAAGATCACAATTGCCACCATGTTGACTGTTGTGAAATGTAAACAGACAAGATACTATTAGTGAGATGGTTTGATAAAGTCGCAGTTTCCAAAAAATACCTGTTCATTTCAGAGCACTTATAATGCAACTCATTTTCCAGCAAGCAACTCATAAGAGTTCTCAAAAGCCTCAGAGCATTCAATATGAAACACATTCTCTTGTATTTCTGCAATTCATGCCCCAAAAATAATGTGAACCCATTGTCTCGGCTTGTACTTTCACCTTGGATCAACAGATTTACATTCCCAATGCTCTTATCAAAGTTTACTCCTGAGTGCAGAGAAAGGTTACAGGATAGAAAGTACTGTTTATGGACATGGGACCTTCCTGTCAGCCTTAGCTCTCCAAATGTGCACAACTTATTGATACTCCTCTGACTTTTTGCCATTACCTTGTGCATTTTGTCTTGATAAATAATCATGTAATGCTTTCTCGGATATCTCATGGAACCTCCCTTCTCCAAGCGTCCAGCCAGCCCATTCCAATATAATAAACAACAGCTTTGTGTGTTCTTGTGGCAGCTTCTTACTGCTAATTGTAGGATGCATTCCTCATGTGCTAAAGGACAAACTGCTCATTAAAGCTGGTTACAAATCTCTTATGTGAAATTATGATGCTGAAACGTGTTCGAGAAAGTATGCTAATTAATAAAAAAATGTAGGTTTGTTTTTGCATCATATCTGAAAGCTATCGGGGAAATATCAGGTTCAGAAATAAAATTGGTGTACAGCATATGAGTCATGAGCTGTAAAAGATTAGATTGTGCACAAATTATTTTAAATGTTCAACTTCCACATAAATGAAATTTGTTAGAAAGGATACTGATTCAATTACTGATAAGCCAGTAATTGCTGATTCAGTTAATGAATGATAAGGAAACTCATATCAACAAACAGGACGTATGATGCAGGTCTAACGACAGTATCTGCTGCTAATATTGGGCAGCTGGAAGAGCTGAAATCAGGAAATTAGAATTCAGGTTACAGAAGATTTCTGGTACATGAAGATGCAAAACCGATCGAGAGCCTTTAGAGGTGTGCATTCCCCATTCAACGGAAACTCAGTCATTAGCAATGATTCTAAATAGACCTACTGCATAGAGATGCAGTGTCTCTGAGTGTTAGAGTTACTTTTGAAGGTGAGTATTGTCACTTAAGTTAAAGTGAAATAAACATCTATAGTCTAATTGTCATTTCTCATGTGGCGAGCACAGAGAGATTCAAAGATACCAGCAGAGACATTGAAATCAATGCTTTGTTTTTGATTAGATTAGATCCTCTACAGAATGGAAACAGGCCCTCAGCCAAAAAAAAAGTCCACACCACCACTCTGAAGAGCACCTCACCAGACCCAGTCCCCTACATTCACCCCTGACTCATGCACCTAACACGATGGGCAATTTAGCATGGCCAATTCACCTAACCTGCACTATCTTGGACTGTGGGAGGAAACCGGAGCAGCCGGAGGAAACCCACACAGACACAGGGAGAATGTGCAAACTCCACACAGACAGTTCCCCGAGGCAGGAATCAAACCTAGCTTCCTGGTGCTGTGAGGCATCAGTGCGAACCACTGAGCCACCACGTCCTTAAATTATACCCAAGGGTAATTAATAACTTTGATTATGTTATTTATATTAGAAATATTATGGACTTTTCTTGGTAATTATTCATTGCTCAGAGAGCAGCCTTTCTTCATGGTCGCTTGTGACTTATAGACCAGATGAGGCGTGAAGGATAGTTTTCTTCCCAGAACTTTGATTAAAAACGAGAAAACTGTGCGCTATTGTCAGTATGCCAGTGTTTTATTCTGGATTTTTGAAAAACAGAGTTACAAGTTAAGCAGTTGTCATGTTAGATTCAAGCCCCTTGCTTCCAACGCAGCTGCCGAGAGCTGTGGATCATGAAGCCAACACCATTGCCACGACGCCAACACCTCAGCAGCTTTTGTTTCTCATTGTGGCACAGGATATGCATTGGAGGACTGAAAGACGCAGTGATGGGATTTAGCCTGAACTCGAAATTTGAAAAAGTCTCCTTATCCTCTTGGATGAAATCAATGACTTATCTTTGGGCAACATTATATAGACCCTAAGATTACAATTAATACTAACAATTAGACACGGCCACCAGTAAGACTGATGATTTACACAGCAGAATTTAATTTGAACTGTAACTGTACCCATCTGCAAGAGTATGGAACTCCCTTCTAGGGAACAGATGAGATGAGTGAATTAAAGGCAAAAATCGCTGGAAAATCTCAGTAGGCCTGGCTGCTTCGGTGCAGAGAAACCAGGGTTAACTTTTTGGATCCATTGATGCTTCTTCATAGGATCAGAGTTAAAGCATCATCAACACATCAAGTCCTACAGCACGATAATAGGCCCATTGGCCCAAACTGGTCCATTCCGAACAAAATGTCCACTCACGCTAACACCATTTCCCTGCACTTAGCCAATGTCCTTCAAATCCTTTCCTATCCACGCATTTGTACTAATGTCTTTTTAATGTGTTTAATGTTCCTGCCTCAATCACTTCTGCTGGCAGCTCATTCCATATTCGTACCACTGTCTGCGTAAAAGAATCACTACCCTGCAAGTTCCTTGTTATTCTTTTCTTCTCAACTTCAACTGACGTCCTCTCGTCCTCGATTCCCCAACCCTGGGAAAAAGACTGAGTGCATTCATATCAGTGACTCACAAGAGTTATAAACCTCTACAACATCCCCCCTCAAACTCCTACACTTAACAAGCTTCCTATAGCAAGGTGGCCAAAACTGAATGCAACATTCCAAGTGCAGTCTAACCAATGTCCCATATAACTGCAACATAATTTCCCAACTTCTATACTTAATACCCTGACTAATGAAGACCAGTGTGCCAAATGCCTTCTTAACCACCCTGCCGACCTGTGTCTCCACTTTCAAAGAAACATGAACCTGAACTCCAAGATCCCTCTGTTCCATTTCATTCCTTAAGGCCCTTCCATTCACCATAAAACTCCTACCTTGATTTGACTTTCCAAAATGTAAGACCTCATAGTTTTCCTTATTAAACTTCACTTGCTATTTCTCAGCTCACTTTCCCAGCCTATCAGAGCCCTTCTGCAATTTTTGATCACGTTCCTCACTATTCGCGTTACCACCTATGTTAGTGTCATCAGCAAACTATGTAATCCTACGTGGCATATTGTCATCCAAATCACTGATATCGATCACAAACAGCAATGGGCCCAGCACTGATCCCTGAGGCATTCCACTCATCACAGACTTCCTGTCCGAAAAACACCCTTCCACTATTACCTTGAGCTTCCTACCATCAAGCCAGTTGTGTATTCAATTTGCCAGCTCACCCTGGATTCCATGTGATTTAACCTTCCAGAGAAGCCTACCACGTGGAACCTTATCAAAGGCCTTACTGAAATCCACATAGACTACATCTACTGCCCTGCCCTTATCAACCTTCCTGGTCTCTTCATCAAAGAACTCTAAACACATTGTGAGGCGTGATTTCCCACTCAGAAAGCCATGCTGACTAATCCTAATCAAACCTTACCTTTCCAAATGCATATATATCTTATTCCTCAGAATCTTCTCAAGTCACTTACACACCACAGGTGTTAAACTTATTGGTCTATTGTTCCCAGGCTTTTCTTTGTAACCCCTTCTTGAATAATAACACAACATTCGCTACCCTCCAGTATTCTGGGATCTCACCTGTGGCTAACAAGGATGCAACAATACTAGTCAGGTCCCTCACAATTTCTTCTCCAGTCTCTTGCAATGTTCTTGGATATATCTGGACAGGACCAGGAGATTTCATACATTATAACACAAATAACACCTCCTGTACTGTGGTATGGACTGTCCCCAAGATATCCTGACTAACTTCCCCAAGTTCCCAGGTCTTCATGTCTTCTTCCATGGCAAACACAGTGGAGAAATATTCATTGAGAACCTCATCCATCTTCTACAGCTCTACATAGACATGTCCATTTTAGTCCTTGATGGGCCCTATTGTCTCTCTAGTTATTTTATTTCCGTAACACATCTCTTTGGATTCACCTAATTTTCCCAGCTAAGACTATCTCATGCCCCCTTTTCACCCTCCTGATTTCCTTCTTTAGTTATCTCTTGTATTCCTGTATACTTTCAAGGATTCCCTTGATCCCAGCTGCATGGACCTGAGCCATGCTTCCTTTATTCTGGTCAAAGCCTCAATATCTCTTGCCATCCAGCGTTCCCTATTCCTGCCATACTTGCCCTTCACCCTCACAGGAACAAAGAGATCTTGAACTCGAGCTATCTCACTTTTAAATGCCTCCCACTTGCCAGATGACACTTTAGCTGCAAACAAACTATTCCAATCAACTCCTCCAAGGTCCTGGCTAATTCCATCAAAATTTGCTTTGCCCCAGGTTAGAAATTGAACCAGTGGAGCAGTTTTGTCTGTCTCCATAACTAAATTAATAGATCTATGGTCATTGGTCCCAAAGTATCACCCTCCCCCACTGTCACCTGCGTCACCTGCCCTGCTTATTCTGAAGAAGGGTCACTGCACACGAGGGGTGGCACAGTGGCTCAGTGGTTAGCACTGCTGCCTCGCAGCACCGGGGTCCCAGGTTCGATTCCAACCTCATGTGACTCTCTGTGTGGAGTTTGCACTTTGTCCCCATATCTGTGCAGGGTTTCCTCCTACAATTAAAAGATGTGCTGGTCAGGTGAATTGTCCATACTAAATTGCCCACAGTGTCATGTGCATTAATCAGAGGGAAATGGATGTGGGTAGGTTACTCTTCAGAGGGTCGGTGTGGACTGGTTGGGCCGAAGGGCCTGTTTCCACATTGTAGGGAATCTAATATAATATTTGCTCCAGTTTCTCTCCACAGGTGCTGCCACACCTGTTGAGATTTTCCAGCAATTTTTGCTTTAGTTTCAGATTTCCAGAGTTTGAAATGGGTGAATAACTGGACTTGTCCTAGATATTTTTTAGCTGCCCTGTTCGGATGAGGTATAGTCGGAATAAGAACCAGGCAGAAAAGTGAAGAACACTATCATTGTGCAACATAACCTTTGGTTTCCTGTTTTTTTTTGGTTTAACTGCTATCTGCTATCTACTATCTACTAGAACCTACTATCGGCTAAACTTCCACAAGGAAAACATTAATCTTCAATTGAGTAGACTATCAAGTGAATCACAGCCTGGGAAGCATTTCCTTGAGTACTACATTGAGATATGTGATCATGATTTGCATGAAAATAGACAAGGGAGAAGCACAGAAGCAGAGTGTGACATCCTGTGGTCGAATATTTGTTCCTGTACAATATGTCTTAATTATTTCACTTTGCTTCACCAGCTCACTAAATATAGGTTTTTCAAAAAAGAAATAAAGTAGAAGACAGAAATAGAGAGATTACTTACAGTGTGGAAACAGGCCCTTCAGCCCAACAAGTGCACACCAACCCACAACCCACCCCTAATACTACGGGCAATTTAGCATGGCCAATTCACTTAACCTGCACTTTTGTTTCTGGACTGTGGGAGGAAATTGGAGCACCCGATGGAAACCCACACAGACACGGGGAGAATGTGCAAACTCCACACAGTCAGTCGCCTGAGGCAGGAATTGAACCCAGGACCCTGGCGCTGTGAGCCAGCAGTGCTAACTGCCATGCCAATGTGTCACCATGCTGCCCACTATCGGATCAATAACAGGCAACAGAGAATGGAAAAAGACAATTGATGCAAACACTTGAGAGAGATCCATCCCAACCTGGCAATATTTTTCTACACCCTCTACCATCGGGGAGAAGGTACAGAAGCCTGAACACATGCACCAGCCGGTTTCAAAACAGTTTCTACCCTACTGTTGTTAGAAAACTGAATGGACTCACAAACTCTTAACATTCACCTGTACCTGTGTGTTTGTTTTCGCCGCTGTGAACCTATTATTTACTTATCTATGCTCCTTAACTCTGTGATCTGCCTGTATTGCTCGCAAGACAAAGGTTTTCACTGTGCCTCGGGACATGTGACAGTAAATAAATTCAATTCAGCGCAGGGGAAATGTGAATCCATGGCTGGACACAATGAAAGGATGTTTTGATATTACTTAAAAAAATAAAAGATAAACACGATTGAACTGAAAAACTAATCTACTAACATGCACTGCCAAACAAATGTGTTATAGAGATAATAATATTTTGGATTAATGGCAGATTTTGTTTACACAATGGTCACAAATATCATGTCCGAATGGAAAACAGGGTAATGATGGACTTGGATGGACGACAAAGCTCACCAACACGGGGAGAATGTTCAGAAAGCAATATTTTTTATCTCTCGACACGAGGTCATGGATCATGATCTGCACCCTTTGGAATTTTAAATCACAACTCTTACGAAATAGTAAATCTTGCCTTGCAAAGGGAGGTTGACTCAGCTCGGACTTTTCTCTCTGGAGAGAAGGGGGAAGAGAGGTGACCTGATCGAGGTATTCAAGGGAATGAGAGGCATGGATAGAGTCAATAGCCAGAGACGTTTCCCCAGGACAGGATTGACTGGCACAGGGAGTTATAGTTTTAAGATATTAGGAGTGAGGTATAGCAGGGACCTCAGAGGTAGGATTTTTTCTGCAGAGAGTTGTGAATGCATGGAATGTGTTGCCAGCGGTGGTGGTGGAAGCAGAGTTATTCGGGACATTTAAGCGACTGCTGAACGTGCACATGGAGTGCAGTGAAATGAGGGGGTGTGTGGGTTAGGTTATTTTAGTTTAGATTAGGAATACTCCTCAGCACAACATTGTGGGCCGAAGGGCCTGTTCTGTGCTGTACATTTCTATGTTCTAAGATATATATATATATTCAAATTTACAATGAAATACTACTCACACGAATCATCTCTCAGTGATTGAACTTTGTTTTATGGAAGACAATTCCACTGAAGCAGAAAACAGAACAATGTGAATAAAACATATCAAATTATTAACATAAATAGCACAGTTTAGTAGCCTTGATTTTGTGACCATTTTGTCAGCACTTTAACCCCGGTCAGTTAAAGAGCAAACCGGCAGAAAGTACAATGAGCTCGTAACACACAGCTTTGCACAACTCTTACCTGGGATCCCCACAGCAGCCAGGGTTGGATAGTAAATTGCATACAGCAGGCCAGACGGTGGTTCATGCATATTCAGTCTGAACTGATAATCTCTCAGCAACTGCAAAATGATATTGATGGGGATTCCATATATAGAACAGATAACCCCCCCAGGGACACTGTTTTATGACATCATCACCATTCAAGCTTCAGAATAATTGAGCCACTTGCTTTCATCTCATTCTCCCAACTACGTTTCCCCAGTGCCTTCAATCAAGGAAAGGAAGAAAAAGCACCAATCCCTGCTTTGTTATGATTCAAATTAATAAAATCAGACTGTGCAGTAATCAATGGTTTTCTTAGCAAATGAAGCAATATGTTTCTGTTGAGAAGAACCGTCTCTTTTTCTACACATTTTATCCTCATGTTCCCATAGCTCTCAAAAATTTCAACCATTCGAGTGTGTAGTCCGTGCTGTTTCTCTATAGCCACTCAGTGTTGAACATAGGGTAAATAGGCAAAGTCTTTTCCCTGGTTAAAAATCACACAACACCAGGTTATAGTCCAACAGGTTTAATTGGAAGTTAGTGTGCTTCCAATTAAACCTGTTGGACTATAAACTGGTGTTGTGTGATTTTTAACTTTGTACACCCCAGTCCAACACTGGCATCTCCAAATCTTTTCCGTGGGGCCAGGGAGTCCCGAACTAGAGGGCATAGGTTTAAGGTAGAGGGGCAAGATACAAAAGAGACCTAAGGGGTAACTTTTTCACGCAGAGGGTGGTCCGTGTATGAAATGAGCTGCCAGAGGATGTGGTGGAGACTGGTACAATTGCAACATTTAAGAGGCATTTGGATGGGTATATGAATAGGAAGGGTTTAGAGGGATATGGGCTGGGTGCTGGTATGTTGGACTGGATTGGGTTGGGATATCTGGTCGGCATGGACGGGTTGAACCGAAGGGTCTGTTTCCATGCTCTACATCTCTATGACTCTATGATTCTAATGTTGTGATCCTAGATCAGTGAGCACAGTTGACTTGATGTCTGGCTATAATCCAAAATAATAAAAAAGTAGAATTATTTAATGTTCTTGCATCTAATATATTTGATGAGGATGTTGGAATGGGAAAAGGTGTCATGAGCTGTATAAAGAAATATTTGCGCAGGTCACTCTAAAGTGATGGTTATTGTGGGAATGTTGTGATTAGATTAGATTAAATTCGCTGCAGTGTGGAAACAGGCCCTCAGCCCAACAAGTCCACACTAACCCTCCAAAGTGTAACCCACCCAGATCCATTTCCCTCCAACTAATGCACCCAACACTGTGGGCAATTTGGGATGGCCAATTCACCTGACCTGCACATCTTTGGACTGTGGGAGGAAACCAGAGCACACCCACACAGACACGGGGAGAATGTACAAACTCCACACAGACAGACACCCCAGGCTGGAATCGAACCTGGGACGTTGGTGCTGTGATGAAGCAGTGCTAACCACTGAAATGAAGAGTTTCATTTCTTTAAAATTCAGTGAACACAATTATGATTCCTGGCATAGATAGCAAAGTAGGAGGTAAATGCTTTGGGGTGGGGTGTGGGAGGTATGTACGGTGGGGAGGGTAGATGGGGGTTTTGTTTACTGCTGGTTACTGCTTGTGATTGATTTGGTCTCTCTCTTTTTTGGAGAAACATCGATAAAAATAACAAAAAAAACAAAATGCAGAGAGATAATTATATCTTAAATTCCCCACTCTTGAGCTTAAGCTTTCATTAATTCCAGTGAAACTCAACGAATAGGTTTGAATTGAAAGTAGAGATATCCTAGCAAATCCCAGTGTTGGAACAGAGTAAGTACTTTAATGCTCACACCGAAGAATACATTTTCCATCTGGAAGTGTTTGGAACATTGCTTTATCTGTGAAACATCACCATCGTGCATTTAAACAGTGAGAAGAATAGTGCTTTGCCTTATAACAAGTGTTACCTGACCACTAGAAAGCCATTTCATGAGCCCAAATGACACTGAATAATGTTTTCTCCCCCACACACTTCCTTGCCTTTCTCCATGTTGCCTCCATCGTCAAGAACAGACATTCTCATATTCAAGCACAACACAAATTAACTTTCACCAGTCTCACTTGAGTAGCCAACAACTCTCACAAAAATCCTTCAGTTTCTCTACTGACACTACAAACGCCCTCAATGTAGCTGATCCACAGACAAACTACCGACTCTGTAGTATCCAATAAAGGAATTGTTCATGAATTATACTGCTGTGTTCAGTTTTTTTCTTATCAAATGTGTCTATTGTAATAAAAAAGGTGTTTAGAAAGATTGGAACAGATAACAGTTAACAGTTGATAATATCGTACCTGCTTGATATCATGAGTTATTTTCTGAATCCACACTTAAACTTTCACAAGCTTAAAACTAAAGTCGTGAAAATTGATGAATAGAAATTTTCAGGGAAATTTATTTCTTGACATCAGAATGGAAAATGCCTGCATTGGAGCTAGACTAGAATAAGATCATAACAGGATATGATATTGAAGTAGAAATTAGACCATTCAGCCCATCAAGTCAGCTGCCGTTCAATCATGGCTGATAAGTTTCTCAACCCCATTTTCCTACTTTCTCCCTTTAAACCTTGCTCCTTTTGATACTCAACAACCCATCAATCTCAGATTGAAGGATACTCAGTGACTGGGCTCCACAGCCTTCTGTGGCAGTGAATTCCATCGATTCATCACTCTCTGGCTGAAGAAGTTTCTCCTTATCTCCATTCTAAAAGGTCTTCCCTTCACTCTAAGTGTGTTCCCTCGGGCCCTAGTCTCTCCTACCAATGGAAACATCTTCCCAACATCTACTCTGTTCAGAGTGGCTTGGCTTTACTTATAATCAAAGGATTTCAGCTCAAAACCGATCATTCCTGGACTTAGGGATGTTGCAGCTGTTTACAATGTCAGCTGTCATTATGTTTTCCTTTCTACTGCATTATATTGTTCACTGTAACCAAGTTGCAGTTCTTTAACCATTGTGTAGCAGGATAGGATTAGACATCCAAACATGTTAAACAGCTGCAGGAAAGAACACACTGCTATGAGACTACAAGAACTGATGATTTCTTATTATTGTGTCATCATTGATTTCATCCTTTGATACCAAAAACCTTCATTACTTTCCACTGGTAAGACAGGAAACAGATTAACATATGGGATGGCAAATAGACCGGCAAGTGGTTTGTGGCATTTGGCATATGTGACTGAATGACCATTGTCATTCTCAAATTCACAAAATTTGACATGTTACTGAATATTGCAATTGACAACCTTGTAATCTTGATGAGTGTAGGAACAATTTCGTGATCCAATAACTGAGAAACTGCTTTGTGACTCTTCTGCCGCAGTAATAGAATCCGTATATTTAATCGATGAAGATCAGGATTCCAATTCCACTTGTTTCAGAGGCTTGTCATGCCTCAGCTGTTTGATTGAAGCATGTACAAACTGTTTATTTTCTCCAGAAAGTGCAAAAGTCATTGAAATAATGTTGAGAGATTTTTTTCTCCCAATTATAATTAAACAAATGACTTGCAGTGCACATTAGGACGGCACGGTGCCTCAGTGGTTCGTACTGCTGCCTCACAGCACCAGGCTTCCAGGTTCGTTTCCAGCCTCGGGCGACTGTCTGTGTTGAGTTTGCACGTTCTCCCCTGTGTCTGTGTCGGTTTCCTCCGGGTGCTCCGGTTTCCTCCCACAGTCCATAGATGTGCAGGTCAGGTGAATTGGCCATGCTAAATTGCCCACAGTGTTAGGTGCATTGGTCAGAGGGAAATAGGTCTGGGTGGGTTAATCTTTGGAGCGTCGATCTGGTCTGGAGGGCCTGTTTCCGCACTAGGGGATGTAATCTAAAACCAGTTTGCACACTGCTGCAGTACTCCTGATCTTTGTTTCTGTGCCTTTGAGGGTAAGTAGCGACCCTGAGGTTATTTTGAAAAGCACCATTCGCAGGATGTGATGCAGCGAGAGATGCCAGCAGAAATATTGAAGTCAGTGATTTTCTTTCGTTATGACTCAACTAAGTATAACACAAAGCAGTGAATATAAATTTTTCATGAGTAATAATAACAATTTGCTAAACGGCTTGATTTCTTTATTCATTCATTGCTCAGTCAATAGCGTTTGCACATCGTCTTGGACTGACATAGAACAGATGAGGTGGGAGTGCATTTTAATTCTCACAATAGACATTAAAGAAATGATGCAAATGTGAGCGATTGTAATAAGGTGGCTTTATTTCAAAAGTTAACAGAGTTAAAAGTTAATCAGCTGTCAGTTTAGATTTTGACAAATGTCACCAACAGAGCAGCAGGTAGCTTTTGATCTGGTGACATTGTTACTGCCCCACACCCCCACCAGTTTTACCTTCTCATCGCTGCAGAGCACTGGTATCTGAGGAATGAAAGGGGCCTTGATGGTAGAAAGCCTGAAGTAGAAATTTGAAATGCTCTGCTTATTTTGGACTGAATAGTTGTGTAATCTTTTGCCAGTATTCCAAACAGGAAACAAATCTCAAGGTAACATTTAAACCCAGCAATTAGACAATGCAATCAGAGCACATCAAAACATGAGTCAGTTTGAACTGTAATGGTAACAACTCACAAGGATGAGGAAGTATCTTCCAGGAGGTACAAATGAAATGAATGAGCACTTCACCTTATTTGAGATATTTTGAGCTGCCCTGTTCAGATGTGTTATGACACAGATGCATTTAGAGCAGGGGTTTTCTGGCTGAGAGTTGAGACACCTAGTCTTCTTTGGCTTCCTCTATTTTACTGTTTTGCCTCAGCACCCACCCGTTGTCAAACCTTCAGTTATTAACCTTCAGTTAATAATCTTATTCCCAGCCGAGTTACGCATTTAATTTTGCTTCACCATTACGTTGAAATATGTTATCATTATTTGCAAGAGAATAGAATCGGGGAAGACAGAAGCACAGTTTGTGATCCTATTAGTAATTCTTAATTTTTTTTAGTTTACAGTATGATTTACCTATTTCACTTCGAGTTATCAGTGTTATTAAACTGAAAAGAATGCAGAAGAGATCTACAAGGATGTGGTCTTTACTCAAGGATCTGATTTACAGGGAGACTTTGGACAAGCTAGGACTTTCTTCTTTAGAGTGTAGGAGACTGAGGGTAGTGGAGAAGGGGCGGAGGGGTGGCGGTTGGGGGGTAGCGTTGATTATAGAAATGTTTAAGATCATGAGAGGCATGGATTGGGTGAATGCCCTTAGTCTGTTCCTCAGCGTTGGGGAATCGATGACAAGGGGCCATCAATTTAATGTTAGAGGGCAATGAATAAAAGTGAAACTGAGCGGCAATTTTTTTTAACATATGGAATGAGCTGCAGCGGAACTGATTAAAGGGGGTACACATTTAAAACACATTTGGACAAATACATGGTTAGCAAAGGTTTAGAAGGATATGGGCCAAGAGCAGGGAAATGGGGTTAGCGTGAATGGACATTTTGGTCGGCACGGCCCGGTTTGGGACAAAGGGCTGTCTCCATGCTGTCAGTCTCCATTTACTTGTATATTGTGTGATGATGCTGCTCCTTTCACAAGTTTATGTGCTCTTGACATAAAAGCGGTGATTCTGAAAGGTCTATGTTTGAAGGGTTTTAGGGCTAATTTGAATATAGCTAACGGATACTGCCTCAGGAAAAAGGTTTCCAAATTTATGAAAAAAACACACTTGGTTAATGGAAGGGAAGTGGCCAATTCTCCCAGCTCCACTTTCCTCTGGTTTGGTTTGGTTTGGTTTTCGCAGTCTGGCTGTTCACTGAAAGCAGTCGGTCATTGTGAAGCTGCCGGTTTCAAAGTGGTAGGGCTATGCTGATCCTCCCTCTCTCTGACCTCTCTCCTATAAGACCCTATGTTTCTCCGGTTTCCTCCCACATTCCAAAGATGTTCAAGTCAGGTGGATTGGCCGTGCTAGATTGCCCATGGTGTTAGGTGTATTAGTCAGAGGGAAATGGGTCTGGGTGGGTTGCTCTTCAGAGGGTCAGTGTGGGTTTGTTGGGCCGAAAGTCCTGTTTACACACTGTATGGAATCCAATCATATTGAAGCATTGCCTATATTTGATGAGAAGGATGTGGAAGACGTTTTCATCTCATTTGAAAAGGTGGCTCAACAAATGCAGTGGCCAGTGACCATGTGGGCCTTGTTGATCCAAAGACAACTTGTAAGTAGAGCCAGTGAGGTCTTCTCATCACTATCAGAGTAGGTATCTGGGGCGTATGAGGAGGTAAGGAAAGCCATCTTGGGTGCATGTGAGCTTATGCCAGAAGCCTACAGACGATGTTTCAAAAATCTCAGGAAGGATCCTGGTCACACCTACATTTAGTTTTAAAGTATCAAACAAAGTCATTTTTTAGATTACCTACAGTTTGGAAACAGGCCCTTCGGCCCAACAAGTCCACACTGACCTTCTGAAGAGCAACCCATCCAGACCCATTCCCTTACATTTACCCCATCACCTACGGGCAATTTAGCATGGCCAATTCATCTAACCTGCACATTCTTGGACTGTGGGAGGAAACCGGAGCAAACCCATACAGACACGGGGAGAATGTGCAATCTCCACACAGACTGTTGCCTGAGGCAGGACCTGAACCCAGGTCTCTGGTGCTCTGAGGCAGCAGTGCTGACCACTGTGCCACCATGCTGCCCACTATTGTGATAGGTGGATAAGGGCACTAAAAATAGAGCAAATCTCTGACACGCTCAGAGAGATGATTATTTTGGAGGGTTCAAAACTCCACTTCCAGAAGTAATGAGAAATCTTGTGGAAGAGCAGGGAGTTAAAACAGCACGATTCGCGCTTGAAATGACTGATGATCATGAGCTTGGTCATCATTCAGAGTTTGGCTTCCAAAATCAATTTCAATCCATGAGGGATAGAAATTGGGGGAAAGAGAAATCCTCACGTGCAAAGGGAAAGTTAGATGCGTTGAAGATCATTAGGATAACTTACCACAGGGTAAGAAGAAAACCCTTGAAGTGGAAAGGGAAGTTGAAAAGCTCCAATGTTTTAACTGCAATAAAGTAGGACACATGAAATCACGGTGTTGGTGGGTTCGGAAAAGCACTGGGAAACTAGAGATAGGAAAATCAGATAAGCAAGTGACTTTTGTTGGAGTGATAACGAAAAGCATAATGGAGGCCAGAAAGCTGCATCAGAATGTCCAAGCTGGTCAGAGGTTGGTAAAGGAGGAAGGGCCAGATGTTCTTAAACCTGCGTAGGTAACATTTACTCACATAGGCCAGGAGCAGCAGGGGAAGAGGAGAAAGTGAGGATTGCAGATGCTGGAGATCAGAGTTGGAAAGTGTGATCCTGGGAATGCACCGCCAGTCAGGCAGTATCCGAAGAGGAGGAGAGCCAACGTTTCAAGCATAAGATCGAGAGGCCTTCCCTCATTCATGATGCAGAGCTTGTGCTCAAAACATCGACTCTTCTGCCTCCCGGACGCTGCCTGATCGCCTGTGCTTTGTCAGCACCACACATTTTGGCAGCAGGTAAAGAGGTCACCATATTAAGAAGTACAGGATCTTCTCAATCTGTGATGTTGAAAGATGAGGAGATGTGTATTGTAGAAAGGATATTGTCAGAAAAGTGCTAGTAACAGGAATTCACAGTGAGACAAGAAGTGCTCAATTACGTAGAGTCTTCAGCGAACAGCGGAGAAGTTATGGCAGAAGTACTAGAAAAACTCTCAGCTCCAGGAATACAATTTGTTCTTGGTAATAACAGAGCTGGTTCACAGGTAGGAGTGCTGCCTACTGTTGTTAAAAAGCCAGTGGAAACTCAGACAACTGAACAGGACACATATTCTGGGAGTTTTCCCAACTGTGGAGTAACAGAGTCATTACAGCACCAGTTGAAACAGGAGAGATCAAAGAGAAGAGATAAGAAAGTGGAAGTGCAAATCCGAGAGGCCCAGTTTGATCAAATGGTTGACCCAAAACAGGAGCAGATAGATGACAAAGTAGAGATCTTTAGCTCAGATAAATTAGCTGAGTTACAGCAGAAAGATAAAAATCTAAAGCAATTGTATCAAAAGATATATACAGAAAAAAGAACTTGAATGGATCCCTGAATGCTGCTATATTAAAAATGACGTCTTAATGAAGAAATGGAGACCATCACACATTCAGACAGATGAGAAATGTGCAGAAGTTCATCAAGTCGTATTGCCAGTTGGTTATAGAAAAGAGGTGTTGTGGGTAACACACAAGTTACCAGTTAGGAGTCATTTAAGAGTGGGAAACCACAGGCTAAAATACAACCCCAGTTTCACTGGCCTGGACTGCACAAGGATGCAGTTGAACTATGCCAGTTATCTCATGCATGTCAGGTAATAAGGAAACCACAAGCAGTAATAAAACCCACACATTTAATACGTATTCCTGCTTTTGAGGAGCCTTAAACAAGAGTCTTAATTGATTGCATCGGACCCCTGCCTAAAACTGCAAGTGGGAGTCAGTATTTGTTAACGATAACGGATGTGTCCACTAGATTTTCAGAGGCTGTTCCATTGTTTAACAACACAGCAAAAGAGATTGTGGAGGAATTACTCAAATCTTTCTCTAGATACAGACGACCCACAGAAATACAATAAGATCAAGGGTCAAACTTTACATCAAAATTATTCAAGGAAGTTATGGATAGATCAGGAATAAAACAATTCAATGTACCGTGTATCACTCAGAGTCCCAGTGAATACTGGAAAGGTGGCTTCAGACATTAAAGACCATGTTGAAGGCTTACAGTTAAGACTATCCTGATGATTGGGATAAGGGAATTCCATTTGTACTTCTTGCACCAAATAAATTGCCCACATTCAGTCCATTTGAATTAAGTTTTTGGGCGTGAAGTGAGAGGACCGCAAAAATTGATTAATGAGAAATTGGTAAGTCAGAATTCAGAGAACATGTATTTGGACTATGTGTCAAATGTTACAGAATGATTAAATCGAACAGGGGACTGGGCTAGACAGCATTTCAAAGTATCACAGCATACAGCGAAACAGGAAGCAGGCAAGAAATCAAAAGCTCACTATTTTGCCATTGGAGATAAAGTGTTAGTGTTACTTCCAGTGATAGGTGAACCTTTAAAACCAAGGTTTAGGGGACCTTATCAAGTCAAAAGTAAATTCAGTTCAGTGAAATATTTAATAAGGTCTCCACACAGAATGAACTCTCACAGTGTGTGACATGTGAATATGGTCAAACGGGATTTTGACAGGGAAGGAAAGCCAAGGGAGACTGTGTTGTTGGCTACAACACAGGGTG
The DNA here is from genome assembly GCF_020745735.1 of Hemiscyllium ocellatum. Taxonomy (NCBI): domain Eukaryota; kingdom Metazoa; phylum Chordata; class Chondrichthyes; order Orectolobiformes; family Hemiscylliidae; genus Hemiscyllium; species Hemiscyllium ocellatum. The sequence continues at coordinate 24,241,430 of NC_083438.1, forward strand.
AAGAACCAAGATTGGAGGATTCTGAATTGGTCATTTCTCAAATTAATTTGGACACTGAGGAAATTGCCAAAAATTGGGATAAATTATTGAGTTATCTTCCAGAGGAAAATTGAAATGACCTGAAAGAGTTATTGATATCGTGTGGGGAGATTAGATTGCTTACTTACAGTGTGGAAACAGGCCCTTCGGCCCAACACTTCTACACCGACCTTCTGGAGAGTCACCCACCAAGATCCATTCCACTACATTTACCCCTTCACCTAACCACTGTGCCACTATGTGGGAATAAGCTGGAAAATACTAACCTAATTATGCATGATGCAAGTATAGGAGATGCTGTTCCAATAAAACAACATCCTTACAGGCATAACCCTCTGAAGTTGGCACAGTTTAATTGGAGCCCCAAGATGACATAATCGAAGTGTGTTAAAGTGACTGGATCTCACTCATAGTAATGGTGCCAAGACCAGATGGTACCCAATGGTTATGCGTGGACTATTGCAATGTCATAGAGTCATAGAGATGTACAGCATGGAAACAGACCCTTCAGTCCAACTTGTCCATGTCGACCAGATATCCTAACCTAATCTAATCATATTTTCCATGACTTGGCCACATCTCACTAATGCCTTCCTACTTGATGCTGTTACAAAGACTGGTGTAGATCCAAGTCCACGTTTGGAAGACTGTGTTGAAATGATGGGACAAGGAACTTATACTTCTAAGTTGGACTTGCTCAGAAGATACTGGCCGGTATCTTTGTCAGAAAGAGTGAAGACATTTTCAGCTTTCGTACCGCCAAATGAACTGTATTAGTTTGATGTCATGACATTTAGTACGGAACATGTGCCAGCCACATATTGGAGACTAACCAATGAGGTCATTTCCAGATTCTCAGTTATGCCATATATATATATATATAGGTGACCTGATGACTTTTAGTCACACATGGAAGAAACATGTGCAACATTTGCAACATTTGTTTAATCAACTTCTGGAAGCAGACTTGGTGATAAACCTGGCTAAAAGTGAATTTGTTAAAGCCCAAGTCACCTTCCTGGGCCATGTTGTTGGACATGGACAAGTGGCCCCATGGAGTGCAAAATCAATGGTAATTGGTGAGTTTCCAGTATCATCGACAAAAGGAGCAGTACTACAATTCCTGGGATTGAGTGGATTGCATCGAAAATTCATACCAAATGTTAGCAGTATAGCCGCTCCATTACCTGAATTGCTGAAGAACGGAAAGACGTTTCAGTGGACAGTGGACTGTCAGAAGGTATTTGCTAACCTGAAAACTGTGTTATTTCAGCCCCAGTGTTAGCCACACCTAATTACGCAAAGCCATTCAAGGTAGCTAGCAATGCGAGTGATGTGGGTGTCAGTGCTATGCTCTCGCGGGAAGACAATAAGAAAATACAAAGACCTTTTGGGGATTTATCCAGGACTTTGTACATTCATCAGTAGAAGTATTTGTCAATTGAAAAGGATAGTTTGAGCTTGGTGTTGGTGTTGGTTTTACGCATTACGTTACTAGTAATGTATCTGATTCAACCATATACACTGATCCTAACCCATTGACGAATTTTATGGACAAAAATACCCGAGTCTTTAGATGGAGTTTGTTATGACAGCCATTCAATGTGAAAATGTTGCATGTGGCAGGGTGAGAAGGCATGATCGCCAATGCATCGTAAAGACTTGAAAGGGAAAGCAGGGACATTCGGTGGCAAGAATAAAACAGCCTGAAACAAAATGTAGTAGTGCACGTTTGCATGATCATTTTCAATCTAATGGATATGTGTGTTGTAGTGTTCTAACAATTTAAGATTAAGGGTTTTTAAATGAAGCTACCTTTGGATATTGTTGCATCACTTTTTTTATGGGGGAGGTCATAGAGTCATAGAATCACATAGATGTACAGCACGGAAACAGACCCTTCGGTCCAACTTGTCCATGCCGACCAGATATCCCAACCCATCTAGTCCCACCTGCCAGCACTTCTCCTGCCCCTTGGATGCTGCCTGGCCTGCTGCACTTTTCCAGAAACACATTTTTCAGCTCTGATCTCCAGCATCTTCAGTCCTCACTTTCTCCTACAACTCATTAGTCACAGACATTACCTACTAATGAATGAACTCTTCTAATAAATGAAAAGGTCATGTCTTGTTTCCTTTCATTTTTGCTTTTTAAAATTGTGGGATGAAATGAGAAATTAAAAAAAACTGTCTTAAACTCTGTTGTAAAGTTTGACGGCATAATTGGAAAAGTAATTAATCTGTCAGTCATTACAATCATCATGTGAAAGCTATTTGAACAGATAGAAAACTGATGATTGGGTTGTAGATGAGTTACAGCTGAGGTGTTCTGTGTTCAGAAGAAAGTGAGTAACAACAAGATGTGAATTGAATGAGAGTTAGAATTGACTTGGGTGTGCATTCAAGAAGAGGAATTCAGGAGCACAATGAAAAGTGTACAGAATCATCATTATAGATGTACCATGGTGTTCAGGACCAGGCCCAGACTCCCTCATAACATTTTAAATAGTAGCCCAGAACCAAACAATGTTATGTTGTTTTAGGTAGATGTGAGTTGGATATGCCAGAAGTGATACAGCTGGTCATGCCACTCAGTTTTAAACAAAACAGAATTGATTTATACACTATGAAACAAAAGAGAACAGAATACAAAGTGACTCAACCTCTCTGAAAATCCAACAGACCCTATTGCCACTAATAATGCTGTTCCAATTTCCTAAATTCCAATAAAAACACTCCCTGGCAAAAAAAAAATGATAAACTCAATCCCAGATTCTTACAGGAGAGATGTTAGAGAGAGGGAAAATCAGCCAGGGATCATTTGCTGAAGCATGGGACCTTTTTTCACTATAGCTGCTACTCAGTCCCCAGCAGTGTCTATACTAAACTGGAAACAATCCCTGAACTGGGAGCACCGGCCACTCCCCTTTCATTGTACAACAGTTCAGAAAAGAACGCAAAGGCTTTCCTTAGTTGTTGGCTTTGACAGGCCCTGGTAGCCATTTCAGCACCTGTGCCTTTTATTACCCCACTCAAAAAAAACCAAGGATAGAATAACCTTGTTAAAGGGGCAGTATCATCACAAGAGAAAGAATTCTATCTGGATGTATCATGACTTTGTATGGCAACTGCTCTGCCCAGTACCATATGAAACTACAGAGAATTGTAGTCATCATGCAAGCCAACCTTCCATACATTGATTCTATCAAAACTTCTAGCTTCCTCGGGTAGGCAGCTAACATCATCAAAGATCCCTCCCATCCCAGTTATAATTACTTCCAACCTCTTCCATCAGATGTAAGACGCAAAAGCTCGAAAACATCTATCAACTGATTCAAGATCAACTTTTCCTCACTGTTTTCAGACATCTGAATGGACTTCTCAAATGTTAAACTTACTGTTGATCTGAATCTCTGTGCACCTCCTCTTCAGCTGTAACATTGTATTCCTCACTGTGTTCTTTGTATGGTATGGTCTGGAGATGTAGTGGACAGTGAAGAAGGTTACCTCACCGAGCTGGAATTTGTTGCTGCAAACGTTTCGTTCCCTGGCTAGGGGACGAAACGTTTGCAGCAAAAAATTCCAGCTCGGCGAGTAGAACCACAACAACGGATACCCGAGCTACAAATCTTCAATCAGATTTTAAAGGTTACCTCAGATTACAACAAGATCTTGACCAGATGGGCCAATGGGCTGAGAAGTGGCAGATGGCGTTTAATTCAGATAAATGCGAGGTGCTGCATTTTGGGAAAGCAAATCTTAGCAGGACTTATACACTGAATGGTAAGGTGCTAGGAAGTGTTGCTGAACAACGAGACCTTGGAGAGCAGGTTTATAGCTCCTTGAAAGTGGAGTTGCAGGTAGATAGGATAGTGAAGAAAGCGTTTGGTATGCTTTCTTTTATTGATCAGAGTATTGAGTACAAGAGTTGGGTGGTTATGTTGCAGCTGTACAGGACATTGGTTCGGCCACTGTTGGAATATTGTGTGCAATTCCGGTCTCCTTCCTATTGAAAAGATGTTGTGAAACTTGAAATGGTTCAGAAACGATTTACAAGGATGTTGCCAGCATTGGAGGATTTGAGCTACAGGGAGAGGCTGAACAGGCTGGGACTGTTTTCCCTGGAGCGTCGGAGGCTGAGGGGTGATCTTACAGAGGTTTACAAAATTATGAGTGAGATCCAGAATTGTTAAAAATATGAGAGAGAAAAAGAAACACAGCCAGAAGATAAAGAAAAATGCTTGTATCATAAAATCTTTACTCGAAAGAAAGGAAAAAAGTTAGGATTCCAAAGTCTCATCTCCCTGGGTCTAGCCCTAGCTTGGACTTTCGGTCATACTCCCTCTGCCACATGCTGTAGCTTTGGTGTCCCTGCTGTGACCACCCATCACTGTGATGAGCCACCTCTCTTGTTGCCATTTCTGACACTAATCAGTGGGAATAGTTGTTACTACTGCCTCACATGTTAGGGAGTCTGGGTCCCACTCTTGCCCTGCCGAAGATGCTGAAAAAGGCTTTTCAAGAGAAGAACAAAAAGACAGAAAAGGGTAAAAGAAAAAAAGAACAACAAAGGAACAAAGAAAGCAGACAGAGAAGTGGACAAGCCCCAGCTCAGGAGCTGCTACTCCATCAGCAGAAACTGGTCTATGGTCTAGTGACCAGTTCATGATCACAAAAGCCTTTTGAGAATAACCAAGCAACTGTTTCTCAGGCAACTGAACAGTTGGGAGTTGGGAACAAGATGCAGAGAGAGGAACCTTGGGCTCTACTTGCACAGGAGCTGCCACTCTGTTCAGTCTAGTCAAAACCAGTTTTAAAACTGAAGAAAACCACTTCATCTTTACTTCAGCAGTTGTTGCTTTTGATGTTGAGTCAGCAAACGTTTATAAGTGAACGAGACACCCTGTGCCTCTTGCAAACTAGTGGAAGCATCTTGAGAAAGATGACTTAAAAACACCATTCTGATTACCATAAGAATCATAAGGATTACCTCAGCAAGCTGTGAGTAGGAGCCATTGAACTGACTTATCCGTCCAAAACCTATTGTACCCTTTCTGTTTGTTTGTCTCTCTCTCTCTCTGTGTGGAAGGTAGAGTTTATAAGGGAATTAGCATTTTAATTTGAAGTGCTACATCTTGATGGTTTATAATTATATATGTATCGTTAGAATCAAATTTCTTGTAATAAATACTAATTGTTCTTCAGTTCAGAAGTCTGTGTTTTCTATCAACTTGAGTTTAAAGATTAGATCTGGTTCCATTTCAAGCATGTTATCTCATTGAGTTGTGATGGCTGTGTCGCAAATTAACCAGAAATCCTACCTGAGACCAGATTTGAATGACAAGAACTTTGATTTTAACAAAGCCGTGCGAAGTTACAATTCTATTGGGAGCACTGTTTGTGCTCCCTTTCAGAAGTCGGCTTGGATTTGGTTTGGAATTCAAATGCTTCCAGAAAGATATTTCCAATCATGAGCAAGCAATTTCAGAAAACTCACGATTCTATGAATCTAAGTTGCTTGTCATTACATTCCAGAAGCTGCAAGCATCATGGGTTTTCTTCAAAGAAATCGGACCGACTTTGCAATTTATGTAGAACTACCATAAAATGCACCTGAGCACATGGTACCATTTCTTTTCATTTTGAAAACTAAATAAAGCGAGGTTTCTAATTATCTGGAATCCATCCTTATACCACCTTTATTGTATCAGAAACTGCAAGCACAAAAGGAGTTCATGACTTGCTTCCCAGCACAATAATCCTGGAGGTCACTTTGAGCCAGTAGGCTGAGGTGACAGTGTGTTCTCTGAATAAGGTTCCTCAGCACCCTCTGGAATTCCCATTGTGTGTGATTCCATTTCTTCAGAATCTGGACATAAAATCATCCAATTATCTCCTTCTGGAGGTGGTCAAGGCCTCCATATTACCTTTGTGTTCAATTGTTGTTGCACTGGACAAGTTATGTGGGCAAAACGAGAGTCATTTGTCTCCTTCCTGATGATATCAAGATTTTTAAAATCCTCAAACAAAATTTCATAAGATTATTAGGTGTGTACTTTTCACACACACACTCACACACACACACCCACACACACTCACACACACTTACACACTCAAACTCACACACACACTCACTCACACACAGACACACACACACTCACATGCACACACTCACATACTCACTCATGTACACACACATATGCTCACACACAGACAAACCCTCACACATATACACAGGCACACAGACACAGACGCACACTTACTCAGACACACACATAATATACATATATCTAACAATATATGGGACAGCAATCGATCTGTCATTGTCTGACTAAGGGACCTTTCCTTCTGGCATTTGTCTGTTGTTAGAACATAAGATCACATCCTCCATTAACATATCATTTCACAAGTTTCAGCTCATATTCATGGTAAATAATCCCAGAATAAACTAGTTGAATGGGCAATTCCACATGTGGAAAACTTCCATGCCATAAACCCTTTTGTATCTGCCAATTACGTACGTGCTTAAGTATTCTTGAAGCACACCTTCCTCTGGATCTTCACCATAATCACTGTCAGACCAAGAAAATGTACAGCTTTTCCTATGAGGATGAGAAATCACCAGGGACATGCTCCTAAAATATTGCAAGCAAGTATTTTCCATATTCTTGCTGTGAGTTTACAACCTGGTAGTAAGATTGCTTTTACCTGAAGGGAAAGCAAACTTCACGAGACACTAACATAACAAAAAAAAGTATAACACAGAATCAGAGAGATATGTACTGGATGGAAACAGACCCTTCAGTTCAACTCGTCCATGCTGACCAGATATCCCAACCTAATCTAGTCCCATTTTCCAGCACTTGGCCCATATCCCTCTTAACCCTTCCTATTCATATACTCATCCATTAAAAAGGCTTATTCAGTAATTCTAGTTTGTTTGGTGTTGAGGTGTTGCTGGTTTAGTGTAGAATTAGTTGTCTTGTAACCCGCCTGCACAGGTCAATGCCTGAGGGAAACGAGCTCAAATTAGAGTCATTGAGTCATACAGACAGGAACAGATCATTCGGTCTAATTCATCCGTGCTGACCAGGCATCCCAATCTGACCTGGTCCCATTTGACAGCATTTGACCATATTCCTCTAAACCTTCCCAGTCTTTTACCCATCAAGATGCCTTTTAAATGTTGCAATTGTACCAGCCTCCACCATTTCCCCTGGCAGCTCATTCCACACACGTACCACCCACTGTATGAAAACATTTACTCATCAGGTCCTGTTTAAATCTTTCCCCTCTCATCTTAACCGATGCCCTTTAGTTTTAGTTTTAGTTAAACTGAAGTCCCAAACTCGAAAAGAGATCTAGGCTACTCACCCTCTCCATGCAACCTCTATAGCTATATCCGTACAACTCAAACTGTCCAACCCCGGCAACATCATTGTAAATCTTCTCTGCAACCTCTCATGTTTAACAACACCTTTTCAGAATTGCACACAACATTCGAAAGATGGCCTCATCAATGTCCTGTTCAGCCACAACATGACATTTCAATTCCTGGACTCAGTGTGATGACCAATAAAGGCGAGTGTGCCCAGTGTCCTCTTCACCACCCTGTCTACCTGAAACTCTACTGTCATGGAGCCTCGAAGTCTCTTTCTTCGTCATCACTCCCTAGGCCCCTGCCTTTTACTGTGTAAGTCCTGCACTGGTTTGCCTGACCAAAATGCAACACCTCACATTTATCTAAATTAAATGCCATCTGCCACTCCTCAGCCCATTGGTCAATCTGATTGAAGTCCCATTGTTCTCAGTAATAATCTTCTTCAATGTCCACTATTCCACCTACTTTGGTATCATCTGCAAATTTACTAGCCATACCTGCTATATTCATATCCAAATTGTAGCAGTCAATTTGAAATTTTGTGGGTAATTTAATAGCTATGGAGTTGAAAGCTTGTTTTGGTAATTCTGATCATGAAAATTCTGATCATGGTGGGCAGCACGGTGGCACAGTGATTAGCACTGGTGCCTCACAGCGCCAGAGACCCGGGTTCAATTCCCACCTCAGGTGACTGACTGTACGGAGTTTGCGTGTTCTCCCCGTGTCTGCGTGGGTTTCCTCGGGGTGCTCTGGTTTCCTCCCACAGTCCAAAGATGTTCGGGTCAGGTGAATTGGCTGAAGGGCCTGTTTTCCCTCTGTAAGTAATCCAAAAAAAACCCATCAATTGTTGCAGTAGGTTTCTAACTGAGATGTTATCTGCAAGATTAACTGCTGTCCTCTGTGTATACCCACACTGCGCTCAAAACAGGCCATTTCCCACTCCTTATATCAATTCTGTGTGGCTCACAGGAAGTGAATCTGCCACCCCGACTTAAACTTGCAAATCCATTCAATGTGACTGACTCTAGAAAACTACGTAACTCAAATGGATTAATTTTAGACTGAACAAGAAATGCTTGGTTTGCCAGTATTGTTCACATCCCATTTTATCATGAATATTCATTCTGTTATTTCCTAAAAATTGACTTTCTCTTCAAATTGTTTATTCATTCAAGACGTTGGCACCAAGCCAATGGAGGAAGCCATTTCAATACATGGAAGCGAGAGAATAGTGTTAAAAGAAGGGATCTCCTATTTAAGACGGAGAAGGTGAGGAATGACTTGATTCCGATGGACATTAGTCTTGTGAATGTCTCTCCCAGAGCACAGCTAATGCTGTACCAACCAATGTAACTAAGGAGAAATGAGATGGATGTTTGTAGAACAAGGGAGATATGGATGATGGTGAGACAAGCATGCAAATGGGATTGAGTTCAGAACCAGATCAGGCATGATCTCATTTAATTATCAGAAAAGTACTTGGATGATGTCATTCATGGGACAACGACATGATAAACAGAAACATCGACTGGTGCTCCAAGAGGGAATCTATTCAGATAAGAGGGAGAATTAATTCTGGAGTTTCGACATGTTTAAAGATTGTAAACTGCTTCCACTTATATTAATTAATTACAACAGTGATGAAAAGCTATCCATAACACAGTCCGAACTTCAGGAAAGCCAGTGAATGTGGATTATGTCACTACTGGAGCAGTCAGCCAGCTTTGGAAACAGGCAATACTGAATGTAACTGCAGACTCAGTCAAACATTCGGAACTGTTTTGCCATGTTAGGATCTCGGTGGAGCAAACAGTCTGGATGTTGTAACATGGTTGTCATCGAGTTGGATTGAATGTCAACATTAACGACATTTCATGACATTTGGAGTTGCACTTGCTGTGTGAATCTGCTGTTTGTTGGCAATCACAGTCTGCTCTTTCTCTGTTTGGTATGAAATCAGTTTTCCATACCTGTTTGGATGAGTGAGTGTCAGGGAGCTCTGCAGTTGGCCATCAGTCATCATCCACAAATGGACTAACATCTGAAGTGTTCCCCGTCATGTTGCTATCACTGAGGTTTCATGTGATGTTTGCTGGGGGTGGGGGGGATTGTCTCTGACACGCAGATATAAGAAACCTCATCCTTGGACCTGGCGTTGGTTGGACCAGATGTGAATTTACCTTCAGAAAAACAGCAAAGTACATTTATTTTTATTTTAACCAAGTACAGTGTACAATGTGGAAAGCTTATTGGACTGAATAGATTGTCCCTGGCAACAATTAATACGTACTAACCAATCTTAACAGTGATGTTCACAAGTCCCCATTACCGGTGGACACAAAACTGTTTCAATACCATCAAACCATCAATGCTGCCCATCAGACAAATAGATAATGTGGCATATCAATTTCAGTGATGCCATCAGCTGGAAGATTGATGGATCATATCAAGCAACAGGTCCTTTGGAATGTTTTCAACAAAAACAGATGCCTGTTCCCAACACCAGCCCACATCTGCAAAGTTCATAACACTGTGTCCAACATTCGATGTGATTCTGTAAATGAACATTTGTTTCTGTTTATTTCCCAGTTTGCAAAGAGTTATGTCAAAACAACTTAGGGTTTTCAGTCAGGTTAGTAGTGCAGTGTACTTGTGTCAGTTGAAAGTCACAGGCACTGCCACATAGGATCCTCGTCTGTGCAGAAAGAAATGATAGGCACAAGCAAGGCATCTCTTGTAACTCATAGGAACACACAGACTTGGTTCAACAGAAGGCTATCCAGCCCCTCAAGCCAACTTTACAATTCAATAAAGATCACGACTGATGTGATTATAACCTCAAAACATCATTCTTCTCAATCATCCCGGTGTTTAAGACGAATTTATCTGCCATTACCTCAGGCTGTTCAATGACTCTGCCTCTATCACCTTTTCAGGAAGAGAGTTCCAAAGACTCATGACTCACTGAAAGAAATGAAGAAAGTCATCCCAAACTCATTTTAATTGAAACCGCTGGCCCCAAGAGATTAAACCGGTCCTAGATTCTCCCACAAGAGGAAACAACTCTTCCACATTTGTCCTGTCACGACCCTCCAGAGGCTTTTGATATTCAATCAAGTCCTATTCTAATTGTTTAAACCCCAATGTATACAAGACTAGCTTGTTCAATGCTTCCTCATAAGATGTTACCATCATTCCTGTTATTAGCCTGCTAAATGTCTTTGACCTGTCACTAATGTCTTTCAACCCTTCCTTAAATGAAGCGACCAGCAATGTTGACAGTACTCCATTGGCATCATCACTGGTCTCCTGTGTAACTGAAGAAGAACCACGCCTTTGTAACAGCTCTTTTTTGACATGTTTTGAAGCTAACTGAGCTCTCTATTTCCTGCCTTCTGTCTCCCCCGGGTGAAAGTGAGGATTGCAGATACTGGAGATTAGAGTCAAGATTAGAGTGGTGCTGGAAAAGCACAGCGGCTCAGGCAGCATCCAAGGAGCCAGGAAATTGACATATCAGGCCAGAACTCTTCATCAGGATTCTTCTATCTCCCCTTCCCCCTTTGAATAAAGGAGTTATATTCACGATCTTGCATTGTAATGTATCCATTCCCAGATCAGGTGTGATTGGAAACTTAATACCAACAAATCCATTCATCAATAAACCTGCCTCGGAAGGCTCTAGGATGAAGTCCATTTGGACTCAAACACTTCTCCAACAATTTCTCCACTAGTGTTTATCGTTTTGCTCAAGTCCATCCTCCCTTATATTACCTGGTGTTTTGTTTCCTTAGACACGTTACTCGCATCCTCCATAGTGTAGAAGTATGCAAAATAAAATACTTGCAACTTCCTCATCGTCGAATCATACAGTATGTAAGAGGCTTTTCAGCGCATTGATTCTGTACCACCAGACACTTGATCCTCACAAAGCTCCAATCTCACTTCTTGTTAAACAGATTTGAAGGCTGTAGTATGGTAACATTTGCTGCAGACATGCAGCTATCACACGTACAGTTGTTCAGACTGGAATAATCCAACTGAACTTCATCAGCCACGAATCCACCTCTTCCACCGACTTGTCCATCTCCTGTTGATGTTCTACCCCATTCTCATAGAACATAGAAAAGTACAGCACAGAACAGGCCCTTTGGCTCACGATGTTGTGCCGAGGTTTAATCCTAATGTAAAATATAATAACTTAACCCACGCACCCCTCAACTCACTGCTATCCATGTGCATGTCCATCAGTCGCTTAAATGTCCCCAATGACTCTGCTTCCACCATCACCGCTGGCAACGCACTCCATGCATTCACAACTCCTCACTGTTTTTTCACAAATGGACAGTGTTGTTTAACTATTTTTCCAGAATGAAAAATATAATGATTACACTTCTGCTGAACAAATAACGGATGAGACCTTGAGTCTCATTAACACATTTTATGAAAGGAGCTCATTAGATGAAATGACATTTTGATATTTAAAGCCCCTTCCTGCTCTATTTGAAAACCACCAATAGTTTCCAGAATTGTAGTCAAATCCTCTCGCAGTGAGAATAGGATACATGAACAAATGATTTCTGAAAGAGCATTGTTCACAAAGCACTTCTTGTTGCATGCTCTTCCTGTTCTACGTTATTCAACCAGTTCTACACAGCTCTTGGTCAATTCCATTTGGGAGAGCTTAGCCAATTCATTTTGAAGACTTTGCCTTAATAGCAGTACATTCACTTGTCTCCTTCTTCTGGGTGTGAATTTCAGTTTTGCAAACATCTCGAGTGCTGTGTGGAGAACCTCCTCAATTTGAGTTGAGTTGGGCATAGACACTTGAACAACAGTATCACGGTCTGGGATAGTCCTCCATAAAATTAATTAGTTTATTATCTTGGGAGTCAGGTAGGAGTATAATGTCAATGTTGGGGAGTGGGGAAATAATAGATAATGTACCTACTAAGGTGAATGTGCAATTGCGAAGTGGTATACCTGTAGAGTGGTATGGGAGCTCAGTGGCTAGCACTGCGACCTCACTTTGTCAAGGACCCGTGTTCACTTCAGGCCTTGAACAGCTGTGTGGAGTTGACACATTCTGCGTGGATTTCCTCTGGATGCTCCGATTTCCTTTCGTAGTCCAAGGATGTGCAGGCTAGGCGGAGGCCATGGGAAATGCAGGGATGAGGTGGGAATGGTTGGGATACATCAGGAATCAGCCCTGATGAAGGGCTTATGCCCTAAAGGTCGAATTTCCTATTCCTTGGATGCTGCCTGACCTGCTGCGCTTTTCCAGCAACACATTTTCAGCTCTGATCTCCAGCATCTGCAGACCTCACTTTCTCCCCATACATATTAGCAGGTTTTTGTAGGTTAAGTGGTCTGCCTCCCCACTGTCGGGACTCTGTTACATGTGCCCCGAGTCACCTATTCACCAATACTTAAGTTTGAAATCTCTCTTCTATATTCATAAGATAAATTGCAGGGCCTTGGATAGATTAGATTTATGTATTCACCTCATGCATTTTTATTCCCCTAAATTCTGCTGCCCAAGAATGAGTGGTGAAGACAAAATGGTGGTATAAACAGCTCAAGTAAACTCCTGGTTCTTGGAATTTATGTTCCTTTCAATAACGTGCAAAACACTTTCCAACTTATTATCATTTTCCTCATCCTTTTTCGATACCTTCTATAATCTTTTCTCCTGTGTTGTGGTTAAATACTCTTCTGAATTAAGTTAAAAATCACACAACACCAGGTTATAGTCCAACAGGTTGAATTGGAAGCACACTAGCAATTAAACCTGTTGGACTATAACCTGGTGTTATGCGATGTTTAACATTGTACACCCCAGTCCAACACCAGCATCTCCAAATCATGACTTCCGAATTAAATTAAGCAACTTGCATTTCTGTTCGCTGAGCAACATTCGCCAACTCATTTCACCAACTTGTCCTTTTGATGTTCTGCCCCATCTCCACGCTCTGCATGGATTTTTTTATCTGGAAAATCTGATGTTGTGCCCTATTTGTCAAGGTCTACCCCTTAATTCACATCACAAATTGTAAACGTATCAATCTGACCCCAGAGGCTTCTCACATCAAGCTTTGCTCCAGTTCCAAAGACATCCGTGAGATTTCTGTTCCCTGTTACTTTCCAATCTCTGGAAGAGGAATGAAAAACAGCTGATTTCTGCCTATGAATCACATCTCCTTGGAAACGGGTCTCTCAATCAAAGCTGAAAAGCTCTGAGTGCAATCATATTCTCTGCTTTTCCTGTACAGCACCTTGCCTTCTACATAGGGTGTAATAATCTTTAACTTTGCTTAATCTCTCCCAAATAAAAATTTTACCGAGTATGCTCTGTGGTTCCTGTTTGTGCAGTCAACAACCTTATATCTGGTCCTGATATATGGCCTTCCCTGTTTTCTTTGGGCATTGAATTTGGTCTTTGTTGCATTCCCACACGAGGCCATGTGCTGGAAAATGAGAGGAGAATGTTGCTTTTGACCAGAACGGATGTCATAGAGTCATAAAGATGTACAGCATGGAAACAGACCCTTTGGTCCAACCCATCCATGCCGACTAGATATCCCAACCCAATCTAGTCCCACCTGCCAGCCGTTGGTCCATATCCTTCCAAACCCTTCCTATTCAGATACCCGTCCAGATGCCTTTTAAATGTTGCAATCGTACCAGCCTCCACCACTTCCTCTGGCAGCTCATTCCATACGTGCCCCACCCTCTGCTTGAAAAGGTCCCTTTTATATCTTTCCCCTTACCCTGTCTCACCCTAAACCTATGCCCTCCAGTTCTGGACTCTCCCACCCCAGGGAAAAGACTTTGTCTATTTACCATATCCATGCCCCTCATGATTTTATAAACCACTACAAGGTCACCCTTCAGGCTCTGATGCTCCAGGGAAAATAGCACTAGTCTGTTCAATCTCTCCCTATAGTTCAAATCCTCCAACCCAGGCAATATCCTTGTCAATCTTTTCTGAACCCTTTCAAGTTTCACAGCATCCTTCCAATAGGAAGGAGACCAGAATTGCACAGAATATTCCAACAGTGGCCTAACCAATGTCCAGTACGGCTGCAACATGACCACTCAACTCCTGTACTCAATACTCTGACCAATAAATGAAAGCATACCAAACGCCTTCTTCACTATACTATCTACTTGTGACTCTACTTTCAAAGAGCTATGAACCTGCTCTCCAAGGTCTCTTTGTTTAGCAGCACTTCCTAGGACCTTACCCTCAAGTTTATAAGTCCTGCTAAGATTTGCTTTCCCAAAATGCAGCGCCTCACATTTATCTGATTGAACACCATCTGCCACTTCTCAGCCCATTGGCCCATCTGATCAAGATCATTTAAATCTGAGATAACCTTCTTCGCTGTCCACAACACCTCCAAACTTACTCACTGTACCTCTCGTGCTCACATCCAAATCATTTATATAAATGATGAAAAGTAGTAGACCCAGCACCGATCCTTGTGGCACTCCACTGGTCACAGGCCTCCAGTTTGAGAAACAACCCTCCACCACCACCCTCTGTCTTCTAACTTTGAGACAGTTCTGTATCCAAATGGCTAGTTCTCCCTGCATTCCATGTGATTGAACCTTGCTAATCAGTCTCCCATGGGTACCTTGTCAAACCCCTTACTGCAGTCCATATAGATCACGTCTACTGCTCTGCCCTCATCAATCCTCTTTGTTACTTCTTCAAAAAACTCAATCAAGTTTGCGAGACATAATTTCCCATGCACAAAGCCATGTTGACTATCCCTAATCAGTTCTTGCCTTCCCAAATACATGTACATCCTGTCCCTCAGGATTCTCTCCAATAACTTGCACACCATCGATGTCAGGCTCACTGGTCTATAGTCGTGATGGTCCTAAGGGTGCTCTTGATCTCTCTGACTCTGGCTGTGTGTCTACCGCTGTTCCCTGGCAGAATGATGGTGGGCAAGGCGGCTGCTTCCTCCTTTGGTTAGAAACTAGAGAGTGAGATGGCAATTTTTGCAGGAAGAGGGTAACCTTACCATGGTTCAGGAGGTGCAGAGAGTACAAGAGAAGGAATAACAAGAAACAGGGCATACAAACAGAGAGCCGTACAGAGAGCAAAAGGCAGAGAGTCTGGAGTATCGTGGAATGTTACCGAGAATGACAATGAAAGAAGGCTTTGAAGTAGAGATGCCAAAAGTGAAAGGAGCTGAGTTGTGAGGGGAAAAATAATTTTGTTTTTCTCCATAGACATGCTTACCTCATAGCGAAGTTGTACCAATTCCACTACCTATTGCTCGATAGGCGATGTTGCACAAATGTGCAATATGAGAATTCAAAACCGGCATTAGTCACGAAGAACCGGAATAGCCAGAGCTCCATGTGGAGATTGCAGGTTGTGTCCAAGGAAGGCAAGTAGCCAAGATAAGGAATACGGAGCTGGGATTGCCCCAATGTCTCCTCCTAAATGCAGAATGGAAGATGACGTGAGTGGAGGTGAAATCAAAGGCCCAAATGGTCTCATTGTAATCACGTGGGACCCATTCGAAAAGAACACTTGAAGCTGCAAGGGATGCCAACAGAGGTTGTAAGAGGGAGTCTTAAAAAGGAACGTAAAGGAAAGTACCACGGATCATAGAAATGTAGGAAATAGGAGTAGGCCATTTGGCCCTTCTGGCCTGCACAACCATTCAATAAGATCATGGCTCATCATGCAATCACAGCGTCCCATTCCTGTCCTTTCCTTGGACCCCTCTATCCCTTTAGCCACAATGGCCGCCTCCAGCTCCCTCTAACGAACTGGTCCCAACAGCTTCCTGTGGGAGAGATTTCATGCCTGAGTGAAGCAATACATTCTCATCTCAATCCTGAATGGCTTCCCCTTATTCTTCGACTGTGACCCCTCGTTCTGGACATCCCCAACATTGGGAACATACTTTCCACATCTAGCCTTTCATGTCCCATCAGAATTTCTAAAGTTTCTCTGAGATTCCCCGTCACTCGTCTAAATTCCAGTGAATGCAAGTCCAGTTGATCCAATTTTTCCTCCTATGTCAGTCCTGCATCCTGGGAATCTGTCTGGTGTACCTTCACAGGACTCCCTCAGGAACAGGAATGTCCTTCTTCAGACTAGGAGACCAAAACTGCACACAAGGTGTGTCCTCACCAAGGCCCTGTGTAACTGTAGCAGGACAGCCTTTCTCCAATACTCAAATCCTCTCGCTACGAAGGCCAGCATTAGCTTTCCCTGCTGTACCTGTGTGCCAACCTTCAGCGACTGTTCCACCATGAAACCCAGGCCTCATATCACCTCACCTTTTCCTCAACTGCCGCCATTCAGATCATAATCTGATTTCCTATTTTTGCCACCAAAGTGGATCACCTCACATGTATCCACATTATACTGCATTTGTCAATATTTTCCTGCTGAGCCAGTCTGTCCAAGTCACCCTTCATCCTCCTAACAGCACACACTGCCACCATGCTTAGTATCAACTGTAAATGTGGATATATGCCATTCAATTCCTTCACCCAAATGGATATTGTGAACAGCTGGGGCTAGCAGCATGTCACTTGTCACTGCCTGCCACTCGGAGAAGGACCCGTGTATTCCAACGTTTTGCTTCCTGCCTGCCATAGTTCTCTATCCTTGTTCATTCATTCCCTCCAATCCCATGTGCTTTAATTGTGCTGACCAATCTCTTGTGTGGAAACGTGTCAAAAGCCACTTGAAAGCCCAGATACATAACATCTGCAGGTTCACCCCTGTCCACCCCACTGGTCACATCCTCAAAAAAGCTCCAGAAGATTTGTCGAGCATGATTTCTCTTTACTGAATCAATGCTGACTACGCCCCGATTCTGTCACTGCTTTGTAAATGCTCAGTTATGACCTCTTTATCAATTGACTCCAGCATTGTTCCCACCACTAATGTCAGGCCTACCAACCTAGAATTCCCCATTTTCTCTCTCCCACCTTTCTTAGAAAGAGGAGTTACATTAGCTCCCCTCTGGTCCATTGGAACTCTTCCAAAGTCTGCAGAATGCTGGAAAATGATTGCCAAATGCATTACTTGTTCTGGGATGACTTACTTAAGTACTCTGGGATACAGAGCATCAGGCCTTGGGGACTTAGTGGGTCTTAATCCAATCATTTTCCCAAATACCATTTCCTGACTAATTAGGATTTCCTTCAGTTTCTCCTTCATGTTTGACGCATTGTCCCCGAGCATTTCCTGAAAGTTATTTAGTGAGGACAGATCTTGTATTTGTTCAACCGTTCTTTCAAGGACCTTTCCAATGTTGTATCAAAACCCAGATATCTGCAACAATCGAAAAATAATTAATGATGATAAGTTTTGGGAGTTTTTTTGCATTCTAGGAAAACATTTTTGTATTCTCAACGACATTGCAGAATTCTGAATGCATAATGTTGGAAGAAATTGGATTCCAACACCACCAAAGCTGCTGCGAAGATTGAAACGGGCTTTTTTCAGCAGTAAAGTCTGCTTCAGGATTTCAGGCAATTGGAGCCAAGTTGCCACCGTTAAAATGTTTGATGAGTCCACCACATTACAGGAGGAGGTGAGCTCAAAAGCAAAAAGACGTAATGTGTAAGGATGTAGACTGGGCTGGAGAATTTCAGCACTGAGAAAAGTTGGAATTAGTTAGATACTTGACCTAAATCTTACATCCCTAAGCTTTCTGTTTTGATGAAATTTATTGGTTTAGTATGTGAGCATTTTTTCTACTCAACAGATGCTGCTCGATGTATTGGAAATTTCCAACTTCATTTCATTTTTTCATGCAGTGTAGGTGGAATATTATATTTGCAAAGGTAACTGAATCAACATATGATTTAGAATTAACATGGTAGATAGACTGGAAGTGTCGATATTAGCTGTGTTATCATTAAGAATGCACATAGTTTAGGAGCATCCATACCTTAAATCCATGAAAGCTTGGGCTGAAGTCCCAACTACTCCAGTGGCGTGTCATACCCGTGCAGTTTTCATGTTGTTCCTTTGCTCATTGTGGTACAACACCCATCAAAAGCATTTAGAGATCTGTATTTCACCAGCATAATTCAACCAATTTGCAATATTCCAAAGTGAAATTGGACAGAGTTGCTGTGTTGCTGAATGTTATTCCCGCTGTTGCGAGTATGCAGTGAGCCTTGGGTTATATTGAGGTACACATCTATGGACTATTTGCAGTGTGCGATGTTGTGAGCACACTTAGACTTGAGAATGCCAGCAGAAACATAAAAGTCAATGTTTCTTTGTGAAGAAATGTGTTGATAATATGAAACCACTAGGCTCTCTTTATGTCGAGCATAGACAGAGCAACTGTGGGAAGAAGGGCACTACTCCCCACCTCAACCTCACACACACAATCAATATTAAAGAACCAGGTAAGCGTGAGTGAAAGCAATGAGGTTAATGCATAACTTTTCTTTTTTAATCCAGTTACAAATAAAAGTTACTCAGTTATCATGATTAGATCTGAACTCATTCCCCCAAATTAACAGGAATGGCGGGCATTAGATCATACATCCATGGACATCACAACCGTACCATCTCTGCACCAGTTTTCCTTTCCAATTGTTCCAAAGAAGATGCATCAGAGACTTGGATAGAGGTATTGTTATGCAGCCTGAATGAGAAAGTTGGAAAACGCTGATTATTATCTTGGGTCAAAACCTTGAGATTTCTTTTGCAATATTGATAACATTATACAAATGTCAAGACAGATATTAGGCCAATAAGGAAACATCAGCAAATCAAAACACAACGGAATTCTACTTGAACTGGTGACAATTTACAAGGGTAGGCGCCTCCCACCTCAGGTATACAGATGTAATGAATGAGTAATCAGGCTCATCATTGATATTTGTAGGCAATCTGTTCAGATGTGTTATGGAGCAGATGGAATAAGACCCAGGATTATCGGGCTGAGAGATGAGGAACAATGTTTCTGCGTAATTTCTCAGGATGCTGCCTGGACTGGAGGGCTTGCCTTATGAAGGGAGGTTGACGAAGCTTGGACTTTTCTCTCTGGAGAGAAGGAGGAAGCGAGGTGACCTGATCGAGGTATACAAGGTAATGAGAGGAATGGATAGTGTCAATAGCCAGAGACTTTTCCCCAGGACAGGATTGACTGGTACAACGGGTCATAGTTTTAAGATATGAGGAGAAAGTTGTACAGGGGATGTCAGACGAAGGTTTTTTTATGCAGAAAGTTGTGAATGCTCGGAATGCATGGCCCAGCGATGGTGGTGGAAGCGGAATCATTAAGGATATTTAAGCGACTGCTGTACATGCACATGAGTTGAGGGGTGTGTAGGTGAAGTTATTTGATTTTACATTAAGATTCAACCTCAGCACAACATCGCGGGACAAAGGGCCTGTTCTGTGCTGTACTTTTCTATGTTCTATGTTCTACGTCCTAATGCCAAGCCATTGCATTCCCTCTATTTCATTGTTTTAAGTCCGTTGCCTCAGCATCTACTATTCACCAAAAAAACATAATGAAATTATTAACCTTCAATAGAGGGAGTCATGATGTTATTCTCAAACATTTAAGCATTTAACTTTGATTTTTCATTACATTGAGATATGTTATTACTTACAGGAAAACAGATGGAGATAAACACTGAAGTGAAGTTTGAGATGCCATGGGTGAAATATTTCTTCCATTTCATTTCATTTTATTTCATTTTACTTTATCAATGCATTAAATATGATTTCTTTTTTTGCAAGAAAGTAGAAGGTACATAAAAGCAGGATCAATGATAAGAGGAAGTGAGTGAAAGCTAGATGACTGTTACAAGGTATAGGGGATGGAAAATTGAGATATTGTGGCTGGATTCAATTGAACATGTTGTGGTATTCTTTAAAAATCAAATGAAAGATATGCACAATTGAAGCATAAAGCTAATTTGCCAAAGGGATGTATCATAGATACAATATTATTTTGGATGAATTGAACATTTTATTTATATAGTGAGCACAAATCAAGTGTTAGGATGGAAAGCAGGACAGACTTGCACTTGGATAGACTATAATTACTTGCCAATATGGGGATAACATTTCGAGCACAATATTCTTCAGCTCCCTACATTAAGACGTTGATCTCAACCTTCACTCTTGGAAGTTTACAGCAAGAAATCACAATGTTCAAATGTGCAAAGAAACCTTATTTACCCAAGTCATTATTCAATCATAATTGTCACATATTTTATGGAGGGTGATTGATAAAAAAAGTCTTGTACCAAAACCGAAAAAAATCGATAAAATGCACTAAATAAATAACATAAATGAGACTTGTTTCGATCTACAAAGGGTAGGCAGGGACAAAGCAGAGAACAAGGTAGGACTGATAAATTAAACTGCATTCATTTCAATGCAAGAGGCCTAACAGAGAAGGCAGATGAGCTCAGGGCATGGTTAGGAACATGGGACTGGGATATCATAGCAATTACAGAAACATGGCTCAGAGATGGACAGGACTGGCTGATTAATGTTCCAGGAAGGGCAGAGAGGGAGGCAGGATTTTGGATTTAAATTCCCTACAGTGCGGAAACAGGCCCTTCCGCCCAACAAGTACACACCGACCCTCCAGAGAGTAACCCACCCAGACCCATTTCCCTCTGACTAAAGCACCTAAGGCTATGGGCCATTTAGCAAGGCTAATTCACCTAAACTTGCATGTTTTTGGACTGTGGGAGAAAACCAGAGCACCCGGAGGAAACCCACACAGACACGGGGAGAGTGTGCAAAAATCACATAGACAGTCACCCGAGTCTGGGACCCTGGTGTTGTAAGGCAGCAGTGCTACTCCCTGAGCAACCATGTCGCCAAGGAGGGGAGTGGCGTTTTTGATAAGGGATAGCATTACAGCTGTGCTGAGGGGAGATATTCCTGGAAATACATCCAGGGAAGGTATTTGGGTAGAACTGAGAAGCAAGAAAGAGATGATCACCTTATTAGGATTGGATTATAGACCCCTTAATAGTCAGCAGGAAATTGAGAAACAAATTTGTCAGGAGATCTCAGTTATCTGTAATATGGTAGGTGATTTTAACTTTCCAAACATACACTCAATAAAGGAAAGCATAACATACACCTCTTCACTATCTGACCTACCTGCGACTCCACTTTCAAGGAGCTATGAACCTGAACTCCAAGGCCTCTTTGTTCATCAAAACTCCCTAAGACCATACCATTAAGTGTATAAGTCCTGCTAAGAGTTGCTTTCCCAAAATGCAGCACCTCATGTTTATCGCAATTAAACTCCACCTGCCACTTCTCAGCCCATTGACCCATCTGGTCAAGATCCTGTTGTAATCTGAGGTAATCTTCTTCGCTGTCCACTACACCTCCATTTTTGGCGTCATCTGCAAACTTACTCACTATACTTCTCATGCTCACATCCAAATCATTTATATAAACGATGAAAAGTAGTGGACACAGCTTCTAGCCCTCCACTGGTCACAGACCTCCCGTCTGAAAAACAATCATCCACCACCACTCTCTGTCTTCTACCTTTGAGCCAGTTCTGTATCCAAACAGCTAGTTCGCCCTGTATTCCATGAGACCTAGCCTTGCTAAACAGTCTCCCAGAGGGAACTTTATGGAACACCTTATTGAAGGCCATGTAGTTCACATCTACTGCTCTGCCCTCACCAATCCTCTTTGTTACCTCTTCAAAACACTCAATCAAGTTTTTGAGACATGATTGCTCACGTACAAAGCCATGTTGACTATCCCTAATCAGTCCCTGCCTTTCCAAACACATGTACATACTGTCCCCTAGGGTTCCCTCTAACAATTGATATGATTTATTTACTTCTTTGAAACACCTTGATCAAAATCATGATTCGCTGGATCAATCACAAAGTAGAAAGAAAATGCAGAGAGAAATTAATTTTTCAACAATATCCAAATCTGTAAGCTCAAACCTCTGATAATCTCAGGGAAGCTCTTTGAAGAGACTCACATTTAAATGAGAAATGAATTCATTGCGTTTTATTGCACATGAAGCATGACATTTCATATGGATTTCTCCATATAATTCATCTAAAATAGAACAGTAAACTTGTAAAATATACTATCATCTGCAGAAAATTGTAACTATTTGACTCATTGGATATTTCACCATTTCCATGAGCTCCTGTCTGAATTTAGTCTGGGTCACTGCATAAATAAATGTGTTTGTGCAGCAGCTCAAAAGCAGAAGCATGTATCCAGTTTCTTGAAGGATATAAACAGGGTCATTGTAACCGGTGTAAGAATACGCCTTAGCGATTCTGTAATACACAAAATGAACGGTGAATGTCAACCATAAAAGCAGGAAATTGCCGGATATGCTGAAGAGTAAAACTATAGACTTTCTCCTGTTCTCCATCTCAGGGTCAGGATTGTTTTCAGACCTGGCATTGACACGTAGTGCCTTACGGGCTTTGCTCACTATTATTATGTGTCTCACGGTGAGAACATTGAGAACCAAAACAATTAGAAATGGGAGAAAAGGATTTGCGATGCGGCTAAAATAAGAAAATGCAAGCCACAGAGGTGAAGTATAAAAGTTTGACCTTATCCGGCAATACCAAGGCGTATTGTTAATTATATACAAAGGTTCATATACAAAGTACCAAGCAAGGTTCTTCAAACAACTCAGGGAGAGCACCATTCCAAGGATCAATCCTGCAGTTTGCTTCTTGCAATATTGGCTTTTTAGTTTCTGACAGCAGATGGCTACAAAGCGATCAAAAGTAAACACAACAGTAAACCATACAGAACAGTCTCTTGTTATAGAAACTAGGGCACTTTTGATTCGACACAGTGGAGTAAGCAAGAGATAATTTGTGGGAAAGTACATGCCAATGATCCGATTTAGTATAACGCTGGTGATAACAACTGAAAGATCTGCTGTTGCCATAGCCACCAGGTAATAAGTGATGCAGCTGGAAAGACCACACTTGCCTTTTGCCGGGATCACAATTGCCACCATGTTGACTGTTGTGAAATGTAAACAGATAAGACACGATTAGTGAGATGGTTTGACAAAATCGCAGTTTCCAAAAATTATCTGTTCATTTCAGAGCACTTATAATGCAACTCATTTTCCAGCAAGCAACTCATAAGAGTTCTCAACAGCCACAGAACATCCAATATGAAACACATTCTCTTCTATTTCTGCAATTCAAGCCCCCAAAATAATGTGAACCCATTGTCTCGGCTTGTACTTTCACCTGGAATCAACAGATTTAGGTTCCCAATGCTCTTATCAAAGTTTACTCCTGAGTGCAGAGAAAGGTTACAGTATAGAAAGTACTGTTCATGGACATTTGGATCTACCTGACTGCCTTCGCTCTCCAAATGTGCACAACTTATTGATACTCCTCTGACTTTTTGCCATAACCTTGTGCATTTTGTCTCGATAAATAATCATGCAATGCTTTCTCGGATATCTCATGGAACCTCCCTTCTCCAAGCGTCCAGGCAGCCCATTCCAATATAATAAACGACAGCTTTGTGTGCTCTTGTGGCAGCTTCTTGCTGCTAATTGTAGGATGCATTCCTCATATGCTAAAGGACAAACTGCTCATTAAAACTGATTGCAAATCTCTTATGTGAAATTATGATGCTGAAATGTATTCGAAAAAGTTTGCTAAGTAATAAAAAAACAGAGGTTTGTTTTTGCATCGAATCTGAAAGCTATCAGGGAAATATCAGATTCAGAAATAAAATTGGTGTACAGCATATGAGTCATGAGCTGTACAAGATTAGATTGTGCACAAATTATTTGAAATATTCAACTTCCACATAAATGAAATTTGTTAGAAAGGATACTGATTCAATTACTGATAAGCCAGTAATTGCTGATTCAGTTAATGAATGAAACTCATCTCAAAAAACAGGACGTATGATGCAGGTCTAACGACAGTATCTGCTGCTAACATTGGGCTGCTGGAAGAGCTGAAATCAGGAAATTAGAATTGAGGTTACAGAAGATTTCTGGTACATGAAGATACAAAACTGATCGAAAGCCTTTAGAAGTGTGCATTCCCCATTCAAGTGAAACTAAGTCATTGCAATGATTCTAAATAGACCTATTGCGTAGAGATGCAGTGTTTCTGAGTGTTTGAGAAACAACACAACCACTGAGCCACCACGTCCTTAAATTATACCCAAGGGCAAAGAATAACTTTGAAGATGTTTTTTATATTAGAAATAGTATGGACTTTTCTTGGCAATTATTCATTGCTCAGAGAGCAGTTTTCCCTCACGGTCGCTTGTGACTCATAGACCAGATGAGGCGTGAAGGATAGTTTTCTTCCCAGAACTTTGATTAAAAACGGGACAACTGTGAGCTATTGTCAGTATGCCAGTGTTTTATTCTGGATTTTTGAAAAACAGAGTTACAAGTTAAGCAGTTGTCATGTTAGATTCAAGCCCCTTGTTTCCAACGCAGCTGCCAAAAGCTGTGGATCATGAAGCCAACACCATTGCCACGACGCCAACACCTCAGCAGCTTTTGCTTCTTATTGTTGCCCAGGATATGCATTGGAGGACTGACAGATGCAGTGATGGGATTTAGCCTGAACTCGAAATTTGAAAAAGTCTCCTTATCCTCTTGGATGAAATCAATGACTTATCTTTGGGTAACATTATATAGGTCTTAAGATTACAAATAAGACCAGCAATTGGACAAGTCCACCAATAAGACTGATGATTTACACAGCAGAATTTAATTTGAACTGTAACTTTAACCATCTGCGAGAATATGGAACTCCCTTCTAGGGAACAGAAGAGATGAGTGAATTAAAGACAAAAATCGCTGGAATATCTCAGTAGGCCTGGCTGCTTCGGTGAAGAGAAACCAGGGTTAACCTTTTGGATCCATTGATGCTTCTTCATAGGATCAGAGTTAAAGCATCATCAACTCATCAAGTCCTACAGCACGATAATAGGCCCTTTGGTCCAAACTGGTCAATTCCGAACAAACTGTCCATTCATGCTAACACCATTTCCCTGCACTTAGCCAATATCCTTCAAATCCTTTCCTATCCATGTATTTGTCCAAATGCCTTTTTCATGTGTTTAATGTTCCTGCCTCAATCCTTCTGCTGGCAGCTCATTCCATATTCGTACCACCCTCTGCATAAAAGAATCATTACCCTGCAGGTTCCTTGTTATTCTTTCCCTCTCAACTTCAACTGATGTCCTCTCGTCCTCGATTCCCCAACCCTGGGAAAAAGACTGAGTGCATTCATATAAGCGACTCTCAAGATTTATAAACCTCTTCAACATCCCCCCTCAAACTCCTACACTTAACAAGCTTCCTATAGCAAGGTGGCCAAAACTGAATGCAACATTCCAAGTGCAGTCTAACCAATGTCCCGTATAACTGCAACATAACTTCCCAACTTCTATACTCAATGCCCTGACTGATGAAGACCAGTGTGCCAAAGGCCTTCTTAACCACCCTGTCGACCTGTGTCTCCACTTTCAAAGAAACATGAACCTGAACTCCAAGACCCCTCTGTTCCAGCCTTGTGTGACTCTCTGTGTGGAGTTTGCACGTTCTCCCCCTGTCTCTGCAGGGTTTCCTCCTGCAATCCAAAGATGTGCAGGTCAGGTGAATTGGCCATACTAAATTGCCCATAGTGTTAGGTGCATTAATTTGAGGGAAATGGGTCTGGGTAGGTTGCTCTTTGGAGGGTTGGTGTGGACTGGTTGGGCCGAAGGACCTGTTTCCACACTGTAGGGAATCTAGGTGCTGCCACACCTGTTGAGATTTTCCAGCAATTTTTGCTTTTGCTTCAGATTTCCAGAGTTTGAAATGGGTGAATAACTGGACTTGTTCTAGATACCTTTTAGCTGCCCTGTTCGGATGAGGTATAGTCGGAATAAGAACCAGGCAGAAAAGTGAAGAACACTATCATTGTACAACATAACCTTTGGTTTCCTGTTTTTTTTTGGTTTAACTGCTATCTGCTATCTACTATCTACTAGAACCTACTATCGGCTAAACTTCCACAAGGAAAACATTAATCTTCAATTGAGTAGACTATTAAGTTAATCACAGACTGGGGAGCATTACCTTGAGTACTACATTGAGATACGTTATCATGATTTGCATGAAAATAGACTAGGGAGAAGCACAGAAGCAGAGTGTGACATCCTGTGGCCGAATATTTGTTCCTGTACAATATGTCTTAATTATTTCACTTTGCTTCACCAGCTCACTAAATATAGGTTTTTCAAAAAAGAAATAAAGTAGAAGACAGAAAGAGATAGATTACTTACAGTGTGGAAACAGGCCCCTCAGCCCACCAAGTGCACACCAACCCACAATCCACCCATTCACCCCTACCCCTCATACTAGAGGCAATGTATGCTGGCCAATTCACCTAACCTGCACATTTGTTTTTGGACTGTGGGAGGAAATTGGAACACCCGAAGGAAACCCCCACAGTCATGGAGAGAATGTGCAAACTCCACAGTCAGTCACCTGAGGTGGGAATTGAACTCAGGACTCTGACGCTGTGAGGGAGCAGTGCTAACCACTGTGCTGCCTCCTATCGGATCAACAAGTCACAGAGAATGGAAACTAGACAATTGATGCAAACAGTTGAGAGAGATCCATCCCACCCTGGCAATATTTTTCTACATCCTCTACCAGAAGGTACAGAAGCCTGAACACATGCACCAGCCGGTTTTGAAACAGTTTCTACCCTACTGTTGTTAGAATGCTGAATGGACTCACAAACTCTTAACATTCACCTGTACCTGTGTGTTTGTTTTTGCCGCTGTGTACCTATTATTTACTTATCTATGCTCCTTAACTCTGTGATCTGCCTGTATTGCTCGCAAGACAAAGGTTTTCACTGTGCCTCAGGACACGTGACAGTAAATAAATTCAATTCAGCGCAGGGGAAATGTGAATCCATGGCTGTACACAATGAAAGGATGTTTTGATATTACTTAAAAAAATAAAAGATAAACACGATTGAACTGAAAAACTAATCTTCTAACATGCACTGCCAAACAAATGTGTTATAGAGATAATAATATTTTGGATTAATGGCAGATTTTGTTTACACAATGGTCACAAATATCATGTCCGAATGGAAAACAGGGTAATGATGGACTTGGAAGGACAACAAAGCTCACCAACACGGGGAGAATGTTCAGAAAGCAATATTTTTTATCTCTCGACACGAGGTCATGGATCATGATCTGCACCCTTTGGAAGTTTAAATCACAACTCTTACGAAATAGTAAATCTTGTCTTGCAAAGGGAGGTTGACTAAGCTCGGACTTTTCTCTCTGGAGAGAAGGAGGAAGAGAGGTGACCTGATCGAGGTTTACAAGGGAATGAGAGGCATGGATAGAGTCAATAGCCAGAGACGTTTCCCCAGGACAGGATTGACTGGCACAGGGAGTTATAGTTTTAAGATATTAGGAGTGAGGTATAGCAGGGACCTCAGAGGTAGGATTTTTTCTGCAGAGAGTTGTGAATGCATGGAATGTGTTGCCAGCGGTGGTGGTGGAAGCAGAGTCATTCGGGACATTTAAGCGACTGCTGAACGTGCACATGGAGTGCAGTGAAATGAGGGGGTGTGTGGGTTAGGTTATTTTAGTTTAGATTAGGAATACTCCTCAGCACAACATTGTGGGCCGAAGGGCCTGTTCTGTGCTGTACATTTCTATGTTCTAAGATATATATATATATTCAAATTTACAATGAAATACTGCTCACACGAATCATCTCTCAGTGATTGAACTATGTTTTATGGAAGACAATTCCACTGAAGCAGAAAATAGAACTATATGAATAAAACATATCAAGTTATTAATATAAATAGCACAGTTTAGTAGCCTTGATTTTGTGACCATTTTGTCAGCACGTTAACCCCGGTCACTTAAAGAGCAAACAGGCAGAAAGTACAATGAGCTAGTAACACACAGCTTTGCACAGCTCTTACCTGGGATCCCCACAGCAGCCAGGATTGGATAGTAAATTGCATACAGCAGGCCAGACGGTGGTTCATGCATATTCAGTCTGAAATGATAACATCTCAGCAACTGCAAAATGATATTGATGGGGATTCCATATATAGAACAGATAACCCCCCCAGGGACACGATTTTATGACATCATCACCATTCAAGCTTCAGAATAATTGAGCCACTTTCTTTCATCTCATTCTCCCAACTAAGTTTCCCCAGTGCCTTCAATCAAGGAAAGGAAGAAAAAGCACCAATCCCTGCTTTGTTATGATTCAAATTAATAAAATCAGACTGTGCAGTAATCAATGGTTTTCTTAGCAAATGAAGCAATATGCTTCTGTTGAGAAGAACCGTCTCTTTTTCTACACATTTTATCCTCATGTTCCCATAGCTCTCAAAAATTTCAACCATTCGAGTGTGTAGTCCATGCTGTTTCTCTATAGCCACTCAGTGTTGAACATAGGGTAAATAGGCAAAGTCTTTTCCCTGGTTAAAAATCACACAACACCAAGTTATCGTCCAACAGGTTTAATTGGAAGTTAGTGTGCTTCCAATTAAACCTGTTGGACTATAAACTGGTGTTGTGTGATTTTGACCTTTGTACACCCCAGTCCAACACCAGCATCTCCAAATCTTTTCCGTGGGGCCGGGGAGTCCAGAACTAGAGGGCATAGGTTTAAGGTAGAGGGACAAGATACAAAAGAGACCTAAGGGGTTACTTTTTCCCGCAGAAGGTGGTCCGTGTATGAAATGAGCTGCCAGAGGATGTGGTGGAGACTGGTACAATTGCAACATTTAAGAGGCATTTGGATGGGTATATGAATAGGAAGGGTTTGGAGGGATATGGGCTGGGTGCTGGTAGGTTGGACTAGATTGGGTTGGGATATCTGGTCGGCATGGACGGGTTGGACTGAAGGGTCTGTTTCCATGCTCTACATCTCTATGACTCTATGACTCTAATGCTGTGATCCTAGATCATTGAGCACAGTTGACTTGATGTCTGGTTATAATCCAAAATAATAAAAAAAGTAGAATTATTTAATCTTCTTGCATTTAATATATTTGATGAGGATGTTGGAATGGGAAAAGGTGTCATGAGCTGTATGAAGAAATATTTGCGCAGGTAACTCTAAAGGGCTGGTTATTGTGGGAATGTTGTGATTAGATTAGATTAGATTCCCTACAGTGTGGAAACAGGCCCTTCCGCCCAACAAGTCCACACTGACCCTCCAAAGTGTAACCCACCCAGACCCATTTCCCTCCAACTAGTGCACCTAACACTATGGGCAATTTGGGATGGCCAATTCACCTGACCTGCACATCTTTGGACTGTGGGAGGAAACCAGAGCACACCCACACAGTCACGGGGACAATGTACAATCTCCACACAGACAGACACCCCAGGCTGGAATCGAACCTGGGACATTGATGCTGTGATGCAGCAGTGCTTACCACTGAAATGAAGAGTTTCATTTCTTTAAAATTCAGTGAACAAAATTATGATTCCTGGCATAGACTGCAAAGTAGGAAGCAAATGCTTTGGGGTGGGGGGTGTGGAGTGGCGGCGGGGTGGGAGGTATGTACGGTGGGGGGGGGTAGATTGGAGTTTTGTTTACTGCTGGTTATTGCTTGTGATTGATTTGCTGTCTCTTTTTTGGAGAAACATCGATAAAAATAACAAAAAGAAACAAAATGCAGAGAGATTATTATTTCTTAAATTCCCCACTCTTGAGCTTAAGCTTTCATTAATTTCAGTGAAGTTCAATGAATAGGTTTGAATTGAAAGTAGAGATATCCTAGCAAATCCCAGTGTTGGAACAGAGTAAGTACTTTGATGCTCACACCGAAGAATACATTTTCCATCTGGAAGTGTTTGGAACATTGCTTTATCTGTGAAACATCACCATCGTGCATTTAAACAGTGAGAAGAATAGTGCTTTGCCTTATAATAGGTGTTACCTGACCACGAGAAAGCCATTTCATGAGCCCAAATGACACTAAATAATGTTTTCTCCCCCACACACTTCCTTGCCTTTCTCCATGTTGCCTCCATCATCAAGAACAGACATTCTCATATTCAAGCACAACACAAAATAACTTTCACCAATCTCACTTGAGTAGCCAACAACTCTCACAAAAATCCTTCAGTTTCTCTCCTGACACTACAAACACCCTCAATGTAGCTGATCCACAGACAAACTACCGACTCTGTAGTATCCAATAAAGGAATTGTTCATGAATTATACTGCTGTGTTCAGTTTTTTTCTTATCAAATGTGACTATTGTAATAAAAAAGGGGTTTAGAAAGATTGGAACAGATAACAGTTAACAGTTGATAATATCATACCTGCTTGATATCACGAGTTATTTTCTGAATCCACACTTAAACTTTCACAAGCTTAAAACTAAAGTCGTGAAAACTGAAGAATAGAAATTTTCAGGGAAATTTATTTCTTGATATCAGAATGGAAAATGCCTGCATTGGAGCTAGACTAGAATAAGATCATAACAGCATACGATATTGAAGCAAAAATTAGACCATTCAGCCCATCAAGTCTGCTGCCGTTCAATCATGGCTGCTAAGTTTCTCAACCCCATTCTCCTACTTACTCCCTTTAACCCTTGATCCCCTTGATACTCAAGAACCCATCAATCTCAGATTTAAGTATCCTCAGTGACTGGGCTCCACAGCCTTCTGTGGCAGTGAATTCCATCGATTCATCACTCCCTGGCTG
Source organism: Hemiscyllium ocellatum (assembly GCF_020745735.1). Classification (NCBI taxonomy): domain Eukaryota; kingdom Metazoa; phylum Chordata; class Chondrichthyes; order Orectolobiformes; family Hemiscylliidae; genus Hemiscyllium; species Hemiscyllium ocellatum. The sequence continues at coordinate 24,272,599 of NC_083438.1, forward strand.
AAGAAGTTTCTCCTTATCTCCATTCTAAAAGGTTCTTCCCTTCACTCTAAGTGTGTTCCCTCTCGTTCTAGTCTCTCCTACCAATGGAAACATATTCCCAACATATACTCTGTCCAGAGTGGCTTGGCTGTACTTACAATCAAAGGATTTAAGTTCAAAACCGATCATTACTGGACCTAGGGATGTTGCAATTATTTACAATGTCAGCTGTCATTATGTTTTCCCTTCTACTGCATTATATTGTTCACTGTATCCAAGTTGCAGTTCTTTAACCATTGTGTAGGAGGACAGGAGTAGACATCCAAACATGTTAAACAGCTGCAGGAAAGAACACACTGCTATGAGACTACAAGAACTGATGATTTCTTATTATTGTGTCATCATTGATTTCATCCTTTGATACCAAAAATCTTCATTACTTTCCATTGGTATGACAGGAAACAGATTAACACATGGGATGGCAAATAGACCGACAAGTGGTTTGTGGTATTTGGCATATGTGGCTGAATGACCATTGTCATTCTCAAATTCACAACATTTGACATGTTCCTGAATATTGCAATTGACAACCTTGTAATCTTGATGAGTGTAGGAACAATTTCGTGATCCAATAACTGAGAAACTGCTTTGTGACTCTTCTGCCGCAGTAATAGAATCCGTATATTTAATCGATGAAGATCAGGATTCCAATTCCACTTGTTCCAGAGGCTTGTCATGCCTCAGCTGCTTGATTGAAGTATGTACAAACTGTTTATTTTCTCCAGAAAGTGCAACAGTCATTGAAATAATGTAGAGAGACTTTTTTCCCCCCAATTATAATTAAACAAATGACTTGCAGTGCACAATAGGGTGGCACAGTGCCTCAGTGGTTAGTGCTGCTGCCTCACAGCACCAGGCTCCCAGGTTCGTTCCCAGCCTCGGGCGACTGTCTGTGTTGAGTTTGCACGTTCTCCCCGTGTCTGCGTGGGTTTCCTCCGGGTGCTCCGGTTTCCTCCCACAGTCCATAGATGTGCAGGTCAGGTGAAATTACCCATAGTGTTAGGAGCATTGATCAGAGGGAAATAGGTCTGGGTGGGTTAATCTTTGGAGAGTCGATCTGGGCTGGAGGGCCTGTTTCCACACTAGGGGATGTAATCTAAAAACAGATTGTACACTGCTGCAGTACTCCTGATCTTTGTTTCAGTGCCTTTGAGAGCCAGTAGAGAGCCTGAGGTTACTTTGAAAACCACCATTCGCAGGATGTGATGCAGCGAGAGATGCCAGCAGAAATATTGAAGTCAGTGATTTTCTTTTGTTATGACTCAAGTAACTATTCCACAAAAGCAGTGAATATAAATTTTCCATGAGTAATAATAACAATTTGCTAAACCGCTTGATTTCTTTATTCATTCATTGCTCAGTCAATAGTGTTTGCACATCGTCTTGGACTGACATAGAACAGATGAGGTGGGGAGTGCATTTTAATTCTCACAATAGACATTAAAGAAATGATGCAAATGTGAGTGATTGTAATAAGGTGGCTTTATTTCAAAAGTTAAAAGTTAATCGGTTGTCAGTTTAGTTTTTAACAAATGTCACCAACAGAGCAGCAGGTAGCTTCTGATCTAGTGACATTGTTCCTGCCCCACATCCCCACCAGTTTTGTCTTCTCATCGCTGCAGGGCACTGGCATCTGAGGACTGAAAGGGGCCTTGATGGTGGAATGCCTGACGTAGAAATACGAAATACTCTGCCTATTTTGAACTGAATAGTTGTGTAATCTTTTGCCAGTATTCCAAACAGGAGACAAATCTCGAGATAACAATTAATGCCAGCAATTAGACAATGCTATCAGAGCGCATCAAAACATTTGTCAGTTTGAACTGTAATGGTAACAACTCACAAGGATGAGGAAGTATCTTCCAGGAGGTACAAATGAAATGAATGAGCACTTCACCTTATTTGAGATATTTTGAGCTGCTCTGTTCAGGTGTGTTATGACACCGATGCATTCAGACCAGGGATTTTCTGGCTGAGAGTTGAGACACCTAGTCTTCTTTGGCTTCCTCTATTTTACTGCTTTGCTTCAGCACACACCCGTTGTCAAACCTTCAGTTATTAACCTTCAGTTAATAATCTTATTCCCAGCCGAGTTACGCATTTAATTGTGCTTCACCATTACGTTGAAATATGTTATCATTATTTGCAAGAGAATAGAATCGGGGAAGACAGAAGCACAGTTTGTGATCCTATTAGTAATTCTTAATTTTTTACAGGTTACAGTATGATTTACCTACTTCACTTTGAGTTATCAGTGTTATTAAACTGAAAAGAATGCAGAAGAGATCTACAAGGATGTGGCCTAGACTCAAGGATCTGAGTTACGGAGACTTTGGACAAGCTAGGACTTTCTTCTTTAGAGTGTGGGAGACTGAGGGTGGTGGAGAAGGGGCGGAGGGGTGGGGGTGGGGTAGCGTTGATTATAGAAATGTTTAAGATCATGAGAGGCATGGATTGGGTGAACGCGCTTTGTCTGTTCCTCAGCGTTGGGGAATCGATGACAAGGGGCCATCAATTTAATGTTAGAGGGGAAAGGATAAAAGTGAATCTGAGAGGCAATTTTTTTAAACATATGGAATGAGCTGGCAGCGGAAGTGATTAAAGGGGGTACACATTTAAAACACATTTGGACAAATACATGGTTAGCAAAGGTTTAGAAGGATATGGGCCAAGAGCAGGGAAATGGGGTTAGCGTGAATGGACATTTTGGTCAGCATGGCCCGGTTTGGGACAAAGGGCTGACTCCATGCTGTCAGTCTCCATTCACTTGTATATTGTGTGATGATGCTGCTCCTTTCACAAGTTTATGTGCTCTTGACATAAAAGCCTTGATTCTGAAAGGTCTAGGTTTGAAGGGTTTTAGGGCTAATTTGAATATAGCTAACGGATACTGCCTCAGGAAAAAGGTTTCTAAATTTATGAATAAAACAGACTTGGTTAATGAAAGGGAAGTGGCCAATTCTCCCAGCTCCACCTTCCTCTGGTTTGGTTTGGTTTGGTTTTAGCAGTCTGGCTGTTCAGTGAAAGCAGTCGGTCATCGTGACGCTGCCGGTTTCAAAGAGGTAGGGCTATGCTGATCCTCCCTCTCTCTGACCTCTCTCCTATAAGACCCTATGTTTCTCCGGTTTTGACCCACATTCCAAAGATGTGCAAGTCAGGTGAATTGGCCGTGCTAAATTGCCCATGGTGTTAGGTGTATTAGTCAGAGGGAAACGGGTCTGGATGAATTACCCTTCAGAGGGTCAATGTGGTTTTGTTGGGCTGAAAGGCCTGTTTCCACACAGTATGGAATCCATTCATATTGAAGCATTGTCTATATTTGATGAGAAGGATGTGGAAGACGTTTTAATCTCATTTGAATAGGTGGCTCAACAAATGCAGTGGCCAGTGACCATGTGGGCCTTGTTGATCCAAAGACAACTTGTAAGTAGAGCCAGTGAGGTATTCTCATCACTATCAGAGGAGGTATCTAGGGCGTATAAGGAGGTAAAGAAAGCCATCTTGAGTGCATGTGAGCTTATGCCAGAAGCCTACAGACGATGTTTCAAAAATCTCAGGAAGATCCTGGTCACACCTACATTTAGTTTTAAAGTATCAAACAAAGTCATTTTTTAGATTACCTACAGTGTGGAAACAGGCCCTTCGGCCCAACAAGACCACACTGACCTTCTGAAGAGCAACCCATCCAGACCCATTCCCTTACATTTACCCCATCACCTATGAGCAATTTAGCATGGCCAATTCATCTAACCTGCACATTCTTGAACTGTGGGAGGAAACCGGAGCAAACCCATACAGACATGGGGAGAATGTGCAATCTCCACACAGACTGTTGCCTGAGGCAGGAACTGAACCCAGGTCTCTGGTGCTCTGAGGCAGCAGTGCTGACCACTGTGCCACCATGCTGCCCACTATTGAGATCGGTGGATAAGGGCACTAAAAATAGAGCAAATCTCTGACACTCTCAGAGAGATGATTATTTTGGAGGGTTCAAAACTCCACTTCCAGAAATAGTGAGAAATCTTGTGGAAGAGCAGAGAGTTAAAACAGCACGATTAGCGCTTGAAATGACTGATGATCATGAGTTTGTTCATATTTCAAAGTTTGGCTTCCAAAATCAATTTCAATCTGTGAGGGATAGAAATTGGAGGAAAGAGAAATTCTCACGTGCAAAGGGAAAGTTAGATGCGTTGAAGATCATTAGGATAACTTACCACAGGGTAAGAAGAAAACCCTTGAAGTGGAAAGGGAAGTTGAAAAGCTCCAATGTTTTCACTGCAATAAAGTAGGACACATGAAATCACGGTGTTGGTGGGTTCGGAAAAGCACTGGGAAACTAGATATCGGAAAATCAGAAAAGCAAGTGACTTTTGTTGGAGTGGTAACAAAAAGCATAATGGAGGCCAGACAGCTGCATCAGAATGTACAAGCTGGTCAGAGGTTGGTAAATGAGGAAGGGCCAGATCTTCTTAAACCTGCGTAGGTAACATTTACTCACATAGGCCAGGAGCAGCAGGGGAAGAGGAGAAAGTGAGGTTTGCAGATGCTGGAGATCAGAGTTGGAAAGTGTGATCCTGGGAATGCACCGCCAGTCAGGCAGTATCCGAGGAGGAGGAGAGCCAATGTTTCAGGCATAAGATCGAGAGGCCTTTCCTCATTCCTGATGAAGAGCTTATGCTCAAAACATCGACTCTTCTGCCTCTCGGACGCTGCCTGATCGCCTGTGCTTTGTCAGCACCACACATTTTGACAGCAGGTAAAGAGGTCACCATATTAAGAAGTACAGGATCTTCTCAATCTGTGATGTTGAAAGATGAGGAGATGTGTATTGTAGAAAGGATATTGTCAGAAAAGGTGCTAGCAACAGGAATTCACAGTGAGACAAGAAGTGCTCAATTACGTAGAGTCTTCAGCGAACAGCGGAGAAGTTATGGCAGAAGTACTAGAAAAACTCTCAGCTCCAGGAATATAATTTGTTCTTGGTAATATTAGAGCTGGTTCACAGGTAGGTGTGCTGCCTACTGTTGTTGAAAAGCCAGTGGAAACTCAGACAACGCACATTCTGGGAGATTTCCCAACTGTGAAGTAACAAACGCATTACAGCACCAGTTGAAACAGGAGAGATCAAAGAGAAGAGATAAGAAAGTTGAAGTGCAAAGACGAGAGGCCCAGTTTGATCAAATGGTTGACCCAAAACAGGAGCAGATAGATGACAAAGTAGAGATCTTTAGCTCAGATAAATTAGCTGAGTTACAGCAGAAAGATGAAAATCTAAAGCAATTGTATCAAAAGATATATGCAGAAAAAGGAACCTGAATGGATCCCTGAATGCTGCTATATTAAAAAAATGACGTCTTAATGAAGAAATGGAGATTATCACACATTCAGAGAGATGAGAAATGTGCAGAAGTTCATCAAGTCGTATTGCCAGTGGGTTATAGAAAAGAGGTGTTGTGGGTAACACACAAGTTACCAGTTAGGAGTCATTTCAGAGTGGGAAACCACAGGCTAAAATACAACCCCAGTTTCACTGGCCTGGACTGCACAAGGATGCAGTTGAACTATGCCAGTTATCTCCTGCATGTCAGGTAGTTAGAAAACCACAGGCAGTAATAAAACCCACACATTTAATACATAATTCTGCTTTTGAGGAGCCTTAAACAAGAGTCTCAATTGATTGCATCGGACCTCTGCCTAAAACTGCAAGTGGGAGTCAGTATTTGTTAGCGATAGCGGATGTGTCCACTAGATTTTCAGAGGCTGTTCCATTGTTTAACAACATAGCAAAAGAGATTGTGGAGGAATTACTCAAATCTTTCTCTAGATACAGACTACCCACAGAAACACAATAAGATCAAGGGTCAAACTTTACATCAAAATTATTCAAGGAAGTTATAGGTAGATCAGGAATAAAACAATTCAATGTACTGTGTATCACCCAGAGTCCCAGTGAGTCCTGGAAAGGTGGCTTCAGACATTAAAGACTATGTTGAAGGCTTACAGTTAAGACTATCCTGATGTTTGGGATAAGGGAATTCCATTTGTACTTCTTGCACCAAATAAATTGCCCAAATTCAGTCCATGTGAATTACGTTTTTGGGTATGAAGTGAGAGGACCGCTAAAATTGATAAATGAGAAATTGGTAAGTTAGAATTCAGAGACCACGTATTTGGACGATGTGTCAAATGTTCCAGAATGATTAAATCGAACAGGGGACTGGGCTAGACAGCATTTAAAAGTATCACAGCACACAACGAAACAGGAAGCAGGCAAGAAATCAAAAACTCATTCTTTTGCCATTGGAGATAAAGTGTTAGTGTCACTTCCAGTGATAGGTGAACCTTTAAAACCAAGGTTTAGGGGACCTTATCAAGTCAAAAGTTAATTGAGTTTGGTAAAATATTTAATACGGACTCCACACAAAATGAACTCTCACAGTGTGTGACATGATATGATCTGGAGATGTCGTGGACAGTGAAGAACGTTACCTCAGATTACAACAGGATCTTGACCAGATGGGCCAATGGGCTGAGAAGTGGCAGATGGAGTTTAATTCAGATAAATGTGAGGTGTTGCATTTTGGGAAAACAAATCTTAGCAGGACTTATACACTTAATGGTAAGGCCTTAGGGAGTGTTGCTGTACAAAGAGACCTTGGAGTTCAGGTTAATAGTTCCTTGAAAGTGGAATTGCAGGTAGACAGGATAGTGAAGAAGGCATTTGGTATGCTTTCTTTTATTGGTCAGAGTATTGAGTACAGGAATTGGGTGGTTATGTTGCTGCTGTACAGGACATTGGTTAGGCCACTGTTGGAATATTGCGTGCAATTCTGGTCTCCTTCCTATTGAAAAGATGTTGTGAATCTTGAAATGGTTCAGAAACAATTTACAAGGATGTTGCCAGTGTTGGAGGATTTGAGCTACAGGGAGAGGCGGAACAGGCTGGGGCTGTTTTCACTGGAGCGTCGGAGGCTGAGGGGTGGCCTTATAGAGGTTTACAATATTATGAGTGAGATCCAGAATTGTTAAAAATATGAGAGAGAAAAAGAAACAGAGCCAGAAGATAAAGAAAAATGCTTGTATCATAAAATCTTTACTCGAAAGAAAGGAAAAAAGTTAGGATTCCAAAGTCTCATCTCCCTGGGTCTAGCCCTAGCTTGGAGTTTCGGTCAGACTCCCTCTGCCACATGCTGTCCCTTTGGTGTCCCTGCTGTGACCATCCATCACTGTGATGAGCCGCCTCTATTGCTGCCATTTCTGTCAGTAATCAATGGGAATTGTTTTTACCACTGCCTCACATGTTAGGGAGGCTGGGTCCCACTCTTGCCCTGCTGAAGATGCTGAAAAAGACTTTTCAAGAAAAGAACAAAAAGACAGAAAAGGGTAAAAGAAAAAAGAACAAAAAAGGAACAAAGAAAGCAGACAGAGAAGTGGACAAGCTCCAGCTCAGGAGCTGCTACTCCATCAGCAGAAACTGGTCTATGGTCTAGTGACCAGTTCATGATCACAAAAGCCTTTTGCTTGACAATAACCAAGCACTTGTTTCTCTGGTAACTGAACAGTTGGGAGTTGGGAACAAGATACAGAGAGAAGAACCTTGGGCTCTACTTGCACAGGAGCTGCCCCTCTGTTCAGTCCAGTCAAAACCAGTTTTAAAACTGAAGAAAACCACCTCATCTTTACTTCAGCAGTTGCTGCTTTTGACTGTTGAGTCAGTGAACATTTATAAGTGAACGAGACACCCTGTGCCTCTTGCAAACTAGTGGAAGCATCTTGAGAAAGATGACTTAAAAACACCATTCTGATTACCATAAGAATCATAAGGATTACCTCAGCAAGCTGTGACTAGGAGCCATTGAACAGACTTCTCCGTCCAAAACCTATTGTACCATATCTGTTTGTTTGTCTCTTTCTCTCTCTCTCTCTCTCTCTGTGGAAGGTAGAGTTGATAAGGGAATTAGCATTTTAATTTGAAGTGTTACATCTTGATGGTTTATAATTATATATGTGCAGTTACAGTCTAATTTCTTGTAATAAATACTAATTGTTCTCCAGTTCAGAAGTCTGTGGTTCCTATCAACTTGGGTTTAAATATTAGATCTGGTTCCATTTAAAGGATGTTATCCCATTGAGTTGTGATGGCTGTGTCGCAAATTAACCAGAAATCCTACCTGAGACCAGATTTGAATTACAAGAACTTTGATTTTAACAAAGCCGTGCGAAGTTACAATTCTTTTGGGAACACTGTTTGTGCTCCCTTTCAGAAGTCGGCTTGGATTTGGTTTGGAATTCAAATGCTTCCAGAAAGATATTTCCAAGCATTAGCAAGCGATTTCAGAAAACTCACGATTCTATGAATCTAAGTTGCTTGTAATTACATTCCAGAAGCTGCAAGCATCATGGGCTTCCTCCAAAGAAATTGGACCGACTTTGCAATTTATGTAGAGCTATCATAAAATGCGCCTGAGCACATGGTAACATTTCTTTTCATTTTGAAAACTAAATAAAGTGAGTTTTCTAATTATCTGGAATCCATCCTTATACCAGCTTTATTGTATCAGAAATTACAAGCACAAAAGGAGTTCATGACTTGCTTCCCAGCACAATAATCCTGGAGGTCACTTTGAGCCAGTGAGCTGCGGTGACAGTGCATTCTCTGAATAAGGTTCCTCAGCACCCTTTGGAATTCCCATTGTGTGTGATTCCATTTCTTCAGAATCTGGACATAAAATCATCCAATTATCTCCTTCTGGAGGTGGTCAAGACCTCCATCTTACCTTTGTGTTCAATTGTTGTTGCACTGGACAAGTTATGTGGGCAAAACGAGAGTCATTTGTCTCCTTCCTGATGATATCGAGATTTTTAAAATCCTCAAACAAAATTTCATATAATTATTAGCTGTGTACTTTTCACACACACACACACACACACACACACACACACACACACACACACACACCCTCACTCACTCATTCACTCACTCACTCACTTACACACACTCACTCACACACACTTACAGACTCACTCACACACTCACTCAGACGCAGACTCACACACTCACTCACACTCACTCACATACTCACACACACACACTCACTCACATGCAGACACACACACATTCACATGCACATACTCACACACTCACTCATGTACACACACATAGACACACACCCAGATGCTCTCACACACACTCACAAACAGACACACCCTCACACATATACACACACACACACAGACACAGACACACACTCACTCAGACACACACATAATATACATATATCTAACAATATATGGGACAGCAATCGATCTGTCATTGCCTGACTAAGGGACCTTTCCTTCTGGCATTTGTCTGTTGTTAGAACATAAGAACACATCCTCCATTAACATATTATTTCACAAGTTTCAGCTCATATTCATGGTAAATAATCCCAGAATAAACTAGTTGAATGGGCAATTCCACATGTGGAAAACCTCCATGCCATAAACCCTTTTGTAGCTGCCAATTACGTACGTGCTCAAGTATTCTTGAAGCACACCTACCTCTGGATCTTCACCATAATCACCGTCAGACCAAGAAAATGTACAGCTTTTCCTATGAGGATGAGAAATGACCAGGGACATGCTCCTAAAATATTGAAAGCAAGTATTTTTCACATTCTTGCTGTGAGTTTACAACCTGGTAGTAAGATTGCTTTTATCTGAAGGGAATGCGAACTTCACGAGACACTAACATAACAAAAAAAAAGTATAACACAGAGTCAGAGAGATGTACAGGATGGAAACAGACCCTTCAGTTCAACTCGTCCATGCTGACCAGATAGCCCACCCTGATCTAGTCCCATTTTCCAGCACTTGGCCCATATCCCTCTAAACCCTTCCTATTCATATACTCATCCATTAAAAAGGCTTATTCAGTTATTCTAGTTTGTTTGCTGTTGGGGTGTTGCTGGTTTAGTGTAGAATTAATTGCCTTGTAATCTGCCTGTACAGATTAATGCCTTAGGGAAACAAGCTCAAATTCGTGTCATTGAGTCATACAGACAAGAACAGATCTTTCGGTCTCATTCAGCCGTGCTGACCAGGCATCCCAATCTGACCTCGTCCCATTTGACAGCATTTGACCATATTCCTCCAAACCTTCCCAGTCTTTTACCCATCCAGATGCCTTTTAAATGTTGCAATTGTACCAGCCTCCACTACTTCGTCTGGCAGCTCATTCCATACACGTACCACCCACTGTGCGAAAAAAATTACTCATCAGGTCCTTTTTAAATCTTTCCCCTCTCACCTTAACCAATGTTCTTTAGTTTTAGTTTTAGTTAAACCGAAGTCCCAACCTCGAAAAGAGATCTTGGCTACTCACCCTCTCCATGCAGCCTCTATAGATGTGTCCGTACAATTCAAACTGTCCAACCCTGGCAACATCATTGTAAATCTTCTCTGCAACCTCTCATGTTTAACAGCACCTTTTCAGAATTGCACACAGCATTCGAAAGACGGCCTCATCAATGTCCTGTTCAGCCACAACATGACATCTCAATTCCTGGACTCAGTGTGATGACCAATAAAGGCGAGTATGCCCAGTGTCCCCTTCACCACCCTGTCTACCTGCAACTCCACTGTCATGGAGCCTCTAAGTCTCTTTCTTCGTCATCACTCCCTGGGCCCCTGCCATTTACTGTATAAGTCCTGCACTGGTTTGCCTGACCAAAATGCAAAACCTCACATTTATCTAAATTAAATGCCATCTGCCACTCCTCAGCCCATTGGTCAATCTGATTGAGGTCCCGTTGTTCTCAGTAATAATCTTCTTCAATGTCCACTATTCCACCTATTTTGGTATCATCTGCAAATTTACTAGCCATACCTGTTATATTCATATCCAAATTGTAGCAGTCAATTTGAAATTTTGCAGGTAATTTAATAGCTATGGAGTTGAAAGCTTGTTTTGGTAATTCTGATCATGAAAATTCTGATCATAGTGGGCGGCACGGTGGCACAGTGATTAGCACTGGTGCCTCACAGCGCCAGAGACCCGGGTTCAATTCCCACCTCAGGTGACTGACTGTATGGAGTTTGCATGTTCTCCCCGTGGCTGCAGGGTTTCCTCCGGGTGCTCTGGTTTCCTCCCACAGTCACAAAGCTGTGCGGGTCAGGTGAATTGGCCGAAGGGCCTGTTTTCCCTCTGTAAGTAATCTAAAAAAAACCCATCAGTTGTTGCAGTAGATTTGCAACTGAGATGTTATCTGCATGATTAATTGCTGTCCTGTTTGTATACCCACACTGTGCTCAAAACAGGCCATTTCCCACTCCTTTTATCAATTCTGTGTGGCTCACACGAAATGAATCTGCCACCCCGACTTAACCTTTCAAATCCATTCAATGTGACTGACTCTAGAACTCTACGTAACTCCAATGGATTAATTTTAGACTGAACAAGAAATGCTTGGTTTGCCAATATTGCTCACATCCCATTTTATCATGAATAATCATTTTGTCATTTCTTCAACATTGACTTTCTCTTCAAACTGTTTATTCATTCAAGACATTGGCGCCAAGCCAATGGAGGATGCCATTTCAATACATGGAAGTGAGAGAACAGTGTTAAAAGAAGGGATCTCCTATTTAAGATGGAGAAGGTGAGGAATGACTTGATTCTGATCGACATTAGTCTTGTGAATGTCTCTCCCAGAGCACAGCTAATGCTGTACCAACCAATGTAACTCAGGAGAAATGAGATGGATGTTTGTAGAACAAGGGAGATATGGATGATGGTGAGACAAGCATGCAAATGGGATTGAGTTCAGAACCAGATCAGGCATGATCTCATTAAATTATCAGATGAGTACTTGGATGATGTCATTCATGGGGTGACAGCATGATAACCAGAAACATCGACTGGTGCTCCAAGAGGGAATCTATTCAGATAAGAGGGAGCATTAATTCTGGAGTTCTGACATGTTTAAAGATTGTAAACTGCTTCCACTTATATTAATTAATTACAACGGTGATGAAAAGCTATCCATAACACAGTCCGAACTTCAGGAAAGCCAGTGAATGTGGATTATGTCACTGCTGGAGCAGTCAGCCAGCTTTGGAAACAGGCAATACTGAATGTAACTGCAGACTCAGTCAAACATTCGGAACTGTTTTGCCATGTTCGGATCTCGGTGGAGCAAACAGTCTGGATGTTGTAACATGGTTGTCATCGAGTTGGATTGAATGTCAACATTAACGACATTTCATGACATTTGGAGTTGCACTTGCTGTATGAATCTGCTGTTAGTTGGCAATCACAGTCTGCTCTTTCTCTGTTTGGTATGAAATCAGTTTTCCATACCTGTTTGGATGAGTGAGTGTCAGGGAGCTCTGCAGTTGGTCACCAGTCATCATCCACAAATGGGCTAACATCTGAAGTGTTCCCCGTCATGTTGCTATCACTGAGGTTTCATGTGATGTTTGCTGGGGTGGGGGGATTGTCTCTGACACGCGGATATAAGAAACCTCATCCTTGGACCTGGCATTGGTCGGACCAGATGTGCATTTACCTTCAGAAAAACAGCAAAATAAATTTGTTTTTATTTTAACCAAGTACAGTGTACAATGTGGAAAGCCTATTGGACTGAATAGGTTGTCCCTGGCAACAATTAATACGTACTAACCAATCTTAACAGCGATGTTCACAAGTCGCCATTACCGGTGGACACAAAACTGTTTCAATTCCATCAAACCATCAATGCTGCCCATCAGACAAATAGATAATGTGGCATATCAATTTCAGTGATGCCATCAGCTGGAAGATTGATGGATCATATCAAGCAACAGGTCCTTTTCAACAAAAACAGATGCCTGTTCCCAACACCAGCCCACATCTGCAAAGTTCATAACATTGTGTACAACATTTGATATGATTCTGTGAATGAACATTTGTTTCTGTTTACTTCCCAGTTTGCAAAGAGTTATGTCAAAACAACTTAGGATTTTCAGTCAGGTTAGTAGTGCAGTGTACTTGTGTCAGTTGTAAGTCACAAGCAATGGCACATAGGATCCTCTTCTGTGCAGAAAGAAATGATAGGCACAAGCAAGGCATCTCTTGTAACTCATAGGAACACACAGACTTGGTTCAACAGAAAGCTATCCAGCCCCTCAAGCCAACTTTACAATTCAATAAAGGTCACGACTGATGTGATTATAACCTCAAAACATCATTCCTCTCAATCATCCCGGTGTTTAAGACGAATTTATCTGCCATTACCTCAGGCTGTTCAACGACTCTGCCTCTATCACCTTTTCAGGAAGAGAGTTCCAAAGCCTCATGACTCACTGACAGAAAAGAAGAAAGTCATCCCAAACTCATTTTAATTGAAACCGCTGGCCCCAAGAGATTAAACCAGTCCCAGATTCTCCCACAAGAGGAAACAACTCTTCCACATTTGTCCTGTCAAGATCCTCCAGAGGCTTTTGATATTCAATCAAGTCCAATTCTAATTGTTTAAACTCCAATGTATCCAAGACTAGCTTGTTCAATGCTTCCTCATAAGATGAAACCATCCGTCCTGTTATTAGTCTGCTAAATGTCTTTGACCTGTCACTAATGTCTTTCAACCCTTCCTTAAATAAAGCCACCAGCGATGTTGACAGTACTCCATAGGCACGCTCACTGGTCTCCTGTGTAACTGAAGAAGAACCACTCCTTTGTAACAGCTTATTTTTTTACATTTTGTGAAGGTAACTGAGCTCTCTAGTTTCCTGCCTTCTGTCTCCCCCAGGGGAAGGGGAGATTGCAGATACTGGAGATTAGAGTCAAGATTAGAGTGTTGCTGGAAAAGCACAGCGGCTCAGGCAGCATCCAAGGAGCCAGGAAATTGACATTTCAGGCCAGAACTCTTCATCAGGATTCTTCTATCTCCCCTTCCCCCTTTGAATAAAGGAGTTATATTCACGGTCTTGCATTGTAATGTATCCATTCCCAGATCAGGTGTGATTGGAAACTTAACACCAACAAATCCATCCATCAATAAACATGCCTAGGAAGGCTCTAGGATGAAGTCCATTTGGACCCAAACACTTATTATTTTACAGTTCCAACAATTTCTCCACCAGTGTCTATCGTTTTGCTCAAGTCCACCCTCCCTAACATGACCTGGTGTTTTGTTTCCTTAGACACGTTTCTTGCATTCTCCATAGTGTAGAAGCATGCAAAATAAAATACTTGCAACTTCCTCATCGTCGAATCATACAGTATGTAAGAGGCTTTTCAGCGCATTGATTCTGTACCACCAGACATTTGATCCTCACAAAGCTCCAATCTCACTTCTTGTTAAACAGATTTGAAGGCTGTAGTGTGGTAACTTTTGCTGTAGACATGCGGCTATCACACGTACAATTGTTCAGACTGGAATAATCCAACTGAACTCCATCAGCCACGAATCCACCTCTTCCACCGACTTGTCCATCTCCTGTTGATGTTCCACCCCATTCTCATAGAACATAGAAAAGTACAGCACAGAACAGGCCCTTTGGCCCACGATGTTGTGCCGAGGTTTAATCCTAATGTAAAATATAATAACTTAACCCACGCACCCCTCAACTCACTGCTATCCATGTGCATGTCCATCAGTTGCTTAAATGTCCCCAATGACTCTGCTTCCACCACCACCGCTGGCAACGCACTCCATGCATTCACAACTCCTCACTGTTTTTTTTCACAAATGGACAGTGTTGTTTAACTGTTTTTCCAGAGTGAAAAATATAATCATTACACTTCTGCTGAACAAATAACGGATGAGATCTTGAGTCTCATTCACACATTTTATGAAAGGAGCTCATTAGATGAAATGACATTTTGATATTTAAAGCCCCTTCCTGCTCTATTTGAAACGCACCAATAGTTTCCAGAATTGGAGTCAAATTCTCTCGCAGTGAGAATAGGATACATGAACAAATGGTTTCTGAAAGAGCATTGTTCACAAAGCACTTCTTGTTGCATGCTCTTCCTGTTCTACGTTATTCAACCAGTTCTACACAGCTCTTGGTCAATTCCATTTGGGAGAGCTGAGCCAATTCATTCTGAAGACTTTGCCTTAATAGCAGCACATTCACTTGTTTCCTTCTTCTGGGTGTGAATTTCAGTTTTACAAACATCTCGAGTGCTGTGTGGAGAACCTCCTCAATTTGAGTTGAGTTGGGCATAGACACTTGAACAACAGTATCACGGTCTGGGATAGTCCTCCATAAAATTAATTAGTTTATTATCTTGGGAGTCAGGGAGGAGTATAATGTCAATGTTGGGGGGTGGGGAAATAATAGATAATGTACCTACTAAGGTGAATGTGCAATTGCGAAGTGGTATACCTGTAGAGTGGTATGGGAGCTCAGTGGCTAGCACTGCGACCTCACTTTGTCAAGGACCCGTGTTCACTTCAGGCCTTGAACAGCTGTGTGGAGTTTACACATTCTGCGTGGATTTCCTCTGGATGCTCCGATTTCCTCTCGTAGTCCAAGGATGTGCAGGCTAGGCGGAGGCCATGGGAAATGCAGGGATGAGGTGGGAATGGTTGGGATACATCAGGAATCAGCCCTGATGAAGGGCTTATGCCCGAAACGTCGAATTTCCTATTCCTTGGATGCTGCCTGACCTGCTGCGCTTTTCCAGCAACACATTTTCAGCTCTGATCTCCAGCATCTGCAGACCTCACTTTCTCCCCATACATCTTAGCAGGTCTGTGAAGGTCAAGTGGTCTGCTTCCCCACTGTCGGGACTCTGTTGCATGTGCCCCGAGTCACCTATTCCCCAATACTGAAGTTTGAAATCTCTCTTCTATATTCGTAAGATAAATTGCAGGGCCTTGGATAGATTAGATTTATGTATTCACCTCATGCATTTTTATTCCCCTAAATTCTGCTGCCCAAGAATGAATGGTGAAGACAAAGTGGTGATATAAACAGCTCAAGTAAACTCCTGGTTCTTGGAATTTATGTCCCTTTCAATAACGTGCAAAACACTTTCCAACTTATTATCATTTTCCTCATTCTTTCTCGCTGCCTTCTATAATCTTTTCTTTTGTGTTGTAGCTAAATACTCTTCTGAATTAAGTTAAAAATCACACAACACCAGGTTATAGTCCAACAGGTTGAATTGGAAGCACACGAGCAATTAAACCTGTTGGACTATAACCTGGTGTTATGCGATGTTTAACATTGTACACCCCAGTCCAACACCAGCATCTCCAAATCATGACTTCTGAATTAAATTAAGCAACTTGCATTTCTGTTCACTGAGCAACATTCGCCAACTCATTTCACCAACTTGTCCTTTTGATGTTCTGCCCCATCTCCAAGCTCTGCATGGATTTTTTATTTAGAAAATTTGATATTGTGCCCTATTTGTCAAAGTCTACCCCTTAATTCACATCACAAATTGTAAACGTTTCAATCTGACCCCAGAGGCTTCTCACATCAAGCTTTGCTCCAGTTCCAAAGACATCCGTGAGATTTCTGTTCCCTGTTACTTTCCAATCTCTGTAAGAGGAATGAAAAACAGCTGATTTCTGCCTATTAATCACATCTCCTTGGAAACGGTTCTCTCAATCAAAGCTGAAAAGCTCTGAGTGAAATCATATTCTCTGCTTTTCCTGTACAGCACCTTGACTTCTACATAGGGTGTAATAACCTTTAACTTTGCTTAATCTCTCCCAAATAAAAATTTTACCGAGTATGCTCTGTGGTTCCTGTTTGTGCAGTCAACAACTCTATATCTGGTCCTGATATATGGCCTTCCCTGTTTTCTTTGGGCATTGAATTTGGTCTTTGTTGCATTCCCACACGAGGCCATGTGCTGGAAAATGAGAGGAGAATGTTGCTTTTGACCAGAACGGACGTCATAGAGTCATAGACATGTACCGCATGGAAACAGACCCTTTGGCCCAACCCATCCATGCCGACCAGATATCCCAACCCAATCTAGTCCCACCGGCCAGCACTTGGCCCATATCCCTCCAAACCCTTCCTATTCAGATACCCATCCAGATGCCTTTTAAATGTTGCAATCGTACCAGCCTCCACCACTTCCTCTGGCAGCTCATTCCATACGTGCCCCACCCTCTGCTTGAAAAGGTCCCTTTTATATCTTTCCCCTTACCCTGTCTCACCCTAAACCTATGCCCTCCAGTTCTGGACTCTCCCACCCCAGGGAAAAGACTTTGTCTATTTACCATATCCATGCCCCTCATGATTTTATAAACCTGTACAAGGTCACCCCTCAGGCTCTGATGCTCCAGGGAAAATAGCACTAGTCTGTTCAATCTCTCCCTATAGTTCAAATACTCCAACCCAGGCAATATCCTTGTAAATCTTTTCTGAACCCTTTCAAGTTTCACAGCATCCTTCCAATAGGAAGGAGACCAGAATTGCACTCAATCTTCCAACAGTGGCCTAACCAATGTCTAGTACAGCTGCAACATGACCACTCAACTCCTGTACTCAATACTCTGACCAATAAAGGAAAGCATACCAAACGCCTTCTTCACTATTCTATCTACTTGTGACTCTACTTTCAAAGAGCTATGAACCTGCTCTCCAAGGTCTCTTTGTTTAGCAGCACTCCCGAGGACCTTAACATCAGGTTTATAAGTCCTGCTAAGATTTGCTTTCCCAAAATGCAGTACCTCACATGTATCTGAATTGAACGCCATCTGTCACTTCTCAACCCATTGGCCTATCTGGTCAAGATCATTTAAATCTGAGATAACCTTCTTCACTGTCCACGACACCTCCAAACTTTGTAACTGTACCTCTCATGCTCACATCCAAATCATTGGTATAATTGATGAAAAGTAGTGGACCCAGCACCGATCCTTGTGGCACTCCACTGGTCACAGGCCTCCAGTCTGAGAAACAACCCTCCACCACTACCCTCTGTCTTCTACCTTTGAGACAGTTCTATATCCAAATGGCTAGTTCTCCCTGTATTCCATGTGATCTAACCTTGCTAATCAGCCTCCCATGGGGTACCTTGTCAAACGCCTTACTGCAGTCCTTATAGATCACGTCTACTCCTCTTCCCTCATCAATCCTCTTTATTACTTCTTCAAAAAACTCAATCAAGTTTGTGAGACATGATTTCCCATGCACAAAGCCATGCTGATTATCCCTAATCAGTTCTTGCCTTTCCAAATACATGTACATCCTGTCAGCCAGGATTCTCTCCAATAACTTGCCGACCACCGATGTCAGGCTCACTGGTCTATAGGCGTGATGGTCCTAAGGGTGCTCTTGATCCCTCTGACTAAGAATCGACGTTTTGGGCATTCCTGAAGAAGGGCTCATGCCCAAAACGTCGATTCTCCTGCACTTTGTATGCTGCCTGACCTGCTGCGCTTTTCCAGCAACACGTTTTCAGCAGTAATTAAATAAGTTAGCCCGGTCAGTTAAGGTTGAATGACCCTGGAGTGCTGTTAGGAATATTAAAAATGGAGTCCTGATTAGGATTTGGAGATTCTCTTGGATACCTGTTGTTGAGGAATGGTGGGCTGTTGATCTAATAATGATACTCCCTTAATATAGTAAGTAGCACGTGCAATTTCTGTGCCAGGCCATGGGGGAATACAGAAAGGTCAAATATTGAAAAAATAAACAGTTTATTTGACCATCCCTTCATAAGGATGCAGTACAGTTTTGAAAAACATGCCCCATTTTTCAGGTAGTAGGGAAGCAATTATGTTTATGAAGCTTTCAACAATTGCTGGGGCTTGGAGCTGGATGTGGACGCTTTTGTTCTTCTGTCTGTTCCAGTTAAAACCTGAGGTTCCCTTCTACTTGTTAGAATTGCACGGGAGACAATCTGTTTCACTGAATTTGCCTTTGCCAAGAGTGTGTTTTTGGGATGTTACTATCTTGAAAGTTACTGTTTAGTAGATAAATAAACCATTCTTCTGTGAAGTTATTTTCAATGGAGTTGTTATTCCAATTCCTTTTTTGCTTGCTGTATTTTAATTATTGTGAATGAATAAAGTAATTTGCTTCAAGCCTGATAGCCTGAACAATCTAATTACATCCAGAATGCAACCCCTGCTATTTGCCTTTACTATAAGAAAAACCTGGGGCGTAGGCTGTCTCCTTGATATATTTTGAGGGGGCTTGGTCTGATTTGGAGCACGTATCAGAAACAAAACATCGTCAGGAGAAGTGAAAGCAACATCTTTGTCCTTTACATTCAGGTTCCATGTCACTTTCATGTTGCTTCCTGAGGTATTCTCCAAGCCCATGTTATTTTCAACTTATGGTTGCATCCACACACATATTGAAGAATTGACTGAGATGATCCAGTCTATTGTGACAATACTTGTTCTTTCAAGGACCTTTCCAACGTTGTATCAAAACCCAGATATCTGCAACAATCGAAAAATAATTGATGATAAATTTTGGGAGTTTTTTTGCATTCTAGGAAAACATTTTTGTATTCTCAACAACATTGCAGAATTCTCAATGCATAATGTTGCAAGAAATTGGATTCCAACACCACCAAAGCTGCTGCGAAGATTGAAACGGGCTTTTTTCAGCAGTAACGTCTGCTTCAGCATTTCAGGCAATTCCGAGCCAAGTTGCCGCCGTTAAAATGTTTGATGAATCCACCACATTACAGGAGGACGTGAGCTCAAAAGCAAAAAGACGAAATGTGTAAGGATGTAGACTGGGCTGGAGAATTTCAGCACTGAGATAAGTTGGAATTAGTTAGATACTTGACCTAAATCTTACATCTCTAAGCTTTCTGTTTTGATGAAATTTATTGGTTTAGTATGTGAGCATTTTTTCTACTCAACAGATGCTGCTAGATGTATTGGAAATTTCCAACTTCATTTCATTTTTTTTATGTAGTGTAGGTGGAATATTATATTTGCAAAGGTAACTGAATCAACATATGCTTTAGAATTAACAAGGCAGATAGTCTGGAAGTGTCGATATTAGCTGTGTTATCACTAAGAATGCACATAGTTTAGGAGCATCCATACCTTAAACCCATGAAAGCTTGGGCTGAAGTCCCAACTACTCCAGTGGCGTGTCATACCCGTGCAGTTTTCATGTTGTTCCTTTGCTCATTGTGGTACAACACCCATCAAAAGCATTTAGAGATCTGTATTTCACCAGCATAATTAAACCAATTTGCAATATTCCAAAGTGAAATTGGACAGAGTTGTTGTGTTGCTGAGTGTTATTCCCGCTGTTGCGAGTATGTAGTGAGCCTTGGGTTATATTGAGGTACACATCTATGAACTATTTGCAGTGTGCAATGTTGTGAGCACACTTAGACTTGAGAATGCCAGCAGAAACATAAAAGTCAATGTTTCTTTGTGAAGAAATGTGTTGATAATATGAAACCACTAGGCTCTCTTTATGTCGAGCATAGACAGAGCAACTGTGGGAAGAAGGGCACTACTCCCCACCTCAACCTCACACACACAATCAATATTAAAGAACCAGGTAAGCGTGAGTGAAAGCAATGAGGTTAATGCATAACTTTTCTTTTTTAATCCAGTTACAAATGAAAGTTACTCAGTTATCATGATTAGATCTGAACTCATGCCCCCAAATTAACAGGAATGGCAGGCATTAGATCATACATCCATGGACATCACAACCGTACCATCTCTGCACCAGTTTTCCATTCCCATCGTTCCAAAGAAGATGCATCAGAGACTTGGATAGAGGTATTGTTATGCAGCCTGAATGTGAAAGTTGGAAAACGCTGATTATTATCTTGGGTCAAAACCTTGAGATTTCTTTTGCAATATTGATACCATTATACAAATGTCAAGACAGCAATTAGGCTGAAAAGTAAACAATAGCAAATCAAAACGCAACGGAATTCTACTTGACCTGGTGACAATTTACAAGGGTAGGCGCCTCCCACCTCAGGTATACAGATGTAATGTATGAGTAATCAGGCTTATCATCGATATTTGTAGGCAATCTGTTCAGATGTGTTATGGAGCAGATGGAATAAGACCCAGGATTATCGAGCTGAGAGATGAGGTACACTGTTTCTGCGTAATTTCCCAGGATGCTGCCTGGACTGGAGGGCTTGCCTTATGAG
This sequence comes from Hemiscyllium ocellatum, assembly GCF_020745735.1. Classification (NCBI taxonomy): domain Eukaryota; kingdom Metazoa; phylum Chordata; class Chondrichthyes; order Orectolobiformes; family Hemiscylliidae; genus Hemiscyllium; species Hemiscyllium ocellatum. The sequence goes on from NC_083438.1 coordinate 24,293,729, forward strand.
GAGAGGTTGACTAAGCTTGGACTTTTCTCTCTGGAGAGAAGGAGGAAGCGAGGTGACCTGATCGAGGTATTCAAGGTAATGAGAGGAATGGATAGTGTCAATAGCCAGAGACTTTTCCCCAGGGCAGGATTGACTGGTACGAGGGGTCATAGTTTTAAGATATGAGGAGAAAGGTGTACAGGGGATGTCAGAGGAAGGTTTTTTTATGCAGAAAGTTGTGAATGCATGGAATGCATGGCCCAGCGATGGTGTTGGAAGCGGAATCAATAAGGATATTTAAGCGACTGCTGTACATGCACATGATTTGAGGGGTGCATAGGTTAAGTTATTTGATTTTACATTAGGAATAACCCCCTGCACAACATCGTGGGCCAAAGGGCCTGTTCTATACTGTATTTTTCTATGTTCTAAGTTCTATGTCCTAATGCCAAGCCATTGCATTCCCTCTATTTCATTGTTTTAAGTTGTTGCCTCAGCATCTACTATTCACCAAAATTACATAATGAAATTATTAACCTTCAATAGAGGGAGTCATGATGTTATTCTCAAACATTTAAGCATTTAACTTTGATTTTTCATTACATTGAGATATGTTATTACTTACAGGAAAAGAGATGGAGATAAACACTGAAGTGAAGTTTGAGATGCCATGGGTGAAATATTTCTTCCATTTCATTTCATTTTATTTCATTTTACTTTATCAATGCATTAAATATGATTTCTCTTTTTGCAAGAAACTAGAAGGTACATAAGAGCAGGATCAGTGATAACAGGAAGGGAGTGAAAGCTAGATGACTGTTACAAGGAATAGGGGATGGAAAATTGAGATATTGTGGCTGGATTCAATTGAACATGTTGTGGTATTCCTTAAAAATCAAATGAAAGATATGCACAATTGAAGCATAAAGCTAATTTGCCAAAGGGATGTATCATAGATACAATATTATTTTGGATGAATTGAACATTTTATTTATATAGTGAGCACAAATCAAGTGTTAGGATGGAAAGCAGGACAGACTTGCACTTGGATAGGCTATAATTACTTGCCAATATGGGGATAACATTTCGAGCACAATATTCTTCAGCTCCCTACATTAAGACGTTGATCTCAACCTTCACTCTTGGAAGTTTACAGCAAGAAATCACAATGTTCAAATGTGCAAAGAAACCTTATTTACCCAAGTCATTATTCAATCATAATTGTAACATATTTTATGGAGGGTGATTGATAAAAAAAGTCTTGTACCAAAACCGAAAAAAATCGATAAAATGCACTAAATAAATAACATAAATGAGACTTGTTTCGATCTACAAAGGGTAGGCAGGGACAAAGCAGAGAACAAGGTAGGAGTGGTAAATTAAACTGCATTTGTTTCAATGCAAGAGTCCTAACAGAGAAGGCAGATGAGCTCAGGGCATGGTTAGGAACATGGGACTGGGATATCCTAGCAATTACAGAAACATGGCTCAGGGATGGACAGGACTGGCAGCTTAATGTTCCAGGAAGGACAGAGACGGAGGCAAGATTTTAGATTTAAATTCCCTACAGTGTGGAAACAGGCCCTTCGGCCCAACAAGTACACACCAACCATCCAAAGAGTAACCCACCCAGACCTATTTCCCTCTGACTAAAGCACCTAACGCTATGGGCAATTTAGCAAGGCCAATTCTCCTAAACCTGCACGTCCTTGGGCTGTGGGAGGAAACCAGAGCACCCGGAGGAAACCCACGCAGACACAGGGAGAGTGTGCAAACTCCACACAGACAGTCTCCAGAGTCTGGGATCCTGGTGCTGTATGGCAGCAGTGCTAATCACTGAGCCACCATATCACCAAGGAGGGGAGTGGCGTTTTTGATAAGGGATAGCATTACAGCTGTGCTGAGGGAAGATATTCCTGGAAATACATCCAGGGAAGGTATTTGGGTAGAACTGAGAAGTAAGAAAGCGATGATCACCTTATTAGGATTGTATTATAGACCCCTTAATAGTCAGCAGGAAATTGAGAAACAAATTTGCCAGGAGATCTCAGTTATCTGTAATATGGTAGGTGATTTTCACTTTCCAAACATACGCTCAATAATGGAAAGCATACCAAATACCTCTTCACTATCCGGTCTACTTGCGACTCCACTTTCAAGGAGTTTTGAACCTGTACTCCAAGGTCTCTTTGTTCTGCAAAACTCTCTAAGACCTTACCATTAAGTGTATAAGTCCCGCTAAGATTTGCTTTCTCAAAATGCAGCACCTCACATTTATCTCAATTAAACTCCATCTGCCACTTCTCAGCCCATTGACCCATCTGGTCAAGATCCTGTTGTAATCTGAGGTAACCTTCTTCGCTGTCCACTACACATCCACTTTTGGTGTCATCTGCAAACTTACTAACTGTAACTCTTCTGCTCACATACAAATCATTTATATAAAACTCGAAAAGTCGTGGATACAGCACCGATCCTTGTGGCACTCCACTGGTCACAGGCCTCCAGTCTGAAAAACAATCCTTCACCATCACCCTCTGTCTTCTACCTTTGAGCCAGTTCTGCATCCAAACAGCTAGTTCGCCCTGTATTCCATGAGACCTAGCCTTGCTAAACAATCTCCCATAGGGAACTTTATGCAACACCTTATTGAAGATCATATAGTTCACATTTACTGCTCTGCCCTCACCAATCCTCTTTGTTACCTGTTCAAAACACTCAATCAAGTTTTTGAGACATGATTGCTCACGTACAAAGCCATGTTGACTATCCCTAATCAGTTCCTGCCTTTCCAAATACATGTACATCCTGTCCCCTAGGGTTCCCTCTAACAATTGATATGATTTATTTACTTCTTTGAAACACCTTGATCAAAATCATGATTCGCTGGATCAATCACAAAGTAGAAAGAAAATGCGGGGAGAAATTAATTTTTAAATAATATCCAAATCAGTCAGCTCAAACCTCTGATAATCTCAGGGAAGCTATTTGAAGAGACTCACATTTAAATGAGAAATAAATTCATTGCGTTTAATTGCACATGAAGCATGACATTTCATTTGGATTTCTCTATGTAATTCATCTAAAATGGAACAGTAAGCTTGTAAAATATACTATCATCTGCAGAAAATTGTAACTATTTGACTCATTGGGTATTTCACCATTTCCATGAGCTCCTGTCTGAATTTAGTCTGGGTCACTGCATAAATAAATGTGTTTGTGCAGCAGCTCAAAAGCATAAGCATGTATCCAGTTTCTTGTAGGATATAAACAGGGTCATTGTAACCGGTGTAAGAATACGCCTTAACGATTCTATAATACACATAATGAACGGTGAATGTCAACCATAATAGCAGGAAATTGCCGGATATGCTGAAGAGTAAAACTATAGACTTTCTCCTGTTCTCCATCTCAGGGTCAGGATTGTTTTCAGACCTGGCATTGACACGTAGTGCCTTACGGGCTTTGCTCACTATTATTATGTGTCTCACGGTGAGAACATTGAGGACCAAAACAATTAGAAATGGGAGAAAAGGATTTGCGATGCGGCTAAAATAAGAAAATGCAAGCCACAGAGGTGAAGTATAAAAGCTTGACCTTATCCGGCAATACCAAGGCATATTGTTAATTATATACAAAGGTTCATATACAAAGTACCAAGCAAGGTTCTTCAAACAACTCAGGGAGAGCACCATCCCTAGGATCGATCCTGCAGTTTGCTTCTTGCAATATTGGCTTTTTAGTTTCTGACAGCAGATGGCTACAAAGCGATCAAAAGTAAATACAACAGTAAACCATACAGAACAGTCTGTTGTTATAGAAACTAGGGCACTTTTGATTCGACACAGTGGAGTAAGCAATAGATAATTTGTGGGAAAGTACATGCCAATGATCCGATTTAGTATAATGCTGGTGATAACAACTGAAAGATCTGCTGTTGCCATAGCCACCAGGTAATAAGTGATGCAGCTGGAAAGACCACACTTGCCTTTTGCCAAGATCACAATTGCCACCATGTTGACTGTTGTGAAATGTAAACAGACAAGATACTATTAGTGAGATGGTTTGATAAAATCACAGTTTCCAAAAAATATCTGTTCATTTCAGAGCACTAATAATGCAACTCATTTTCCAGCAAGCGACTCATAAGAGTTCTCAAAAACCTCAGAACATTCAATAAGAAACACATTCTCTTCTATTTCAGCAATTCATGCCCCCAAAATAATGTGAACCCATTGTCTCGGCTTGTACTTTCACCTTGAATCAGCAGATTTAGATTCCCAATGCTCTTGTCAAAGTTTACTCCTGAGTGCAGAGAAAGGTTACAGCATAGAAAGTATCGTTTATGGACAGTTGGACCTTCCTGACTGCCTTAGCTCTCCAAATGTGCACAACTTATTGATACACCTCTGACTTTTTGCCACTACCTTGTGCATTTTGTCTCGATAAATAATCATGCAATGCTTTCTCGGATATCTCATGGAACCTCCCTTCTCCAAGCGTCCAGCCAGCTCGTTCCAATATAAGAAACAACAGCTTTGTGTGTTCTTGTGGCAGCTTCTTGCTGCTAATTGTAGGATGCATTCCTCATGTGCTAAAGGACAAGATGCTCATTAAAACTGGTTATAAATCTCTTATGTGAAATTATGATGCTGAAACGTGTTCGAGAAAGTATGCTAATTAATAAAAAACAGAGGTTTGTTTTTGCATCGTATCTGAAAGCTATCAGGGAAATATCAGGTTTTGAAATAAAATTGGTGTACAGCATATGAGCCATGAGCTGTAAAAGATTAGATTGTGCACAAATTATTTTAAATATTCAACTTCCACATAAATGAAATTTGTCAGAAAGGATACTGATTCAATTACTGATAAGCCGGTAATTGCTGATTCAGTTAATGAATGATAAGTCAGGAAACTCATATCAAAAAACAGGACGTATGATGCAGGTCTAATGACAGTATCTGCTGCTAACATTGGGCAGCTGGAAGAGCTGAAATCAGGAAATTAGAATTGAGGTTACAGAAGATTTGTGGTACATGAAGATACAATACTGATCGAAAGCCTTTAGAGGTGTGCATTACCCATTCAAGGGAAACTCAGTCATTTGGAATGATTCTAAATAGACCTATTGCATAGAGATGCAGTGTTTCTGAGTGTTAGAGTTACTTTTGAAGGTGAGTATTGTCACTTAAGTTAAAGTGAAATAAACATCTATAGTCTAATTGTCATTTCTCATGTGGCGATCACAGAGAGATTCAAAGATACCAGCAGAGACATTGAAATCAATGCCTTGTTTTTGATTAGATTAGATCCTCTACAGTATGGAAACAGGCCCTTCAGCCAAAACAAGTCCACACCACCACTCTGAAGAGCAACTCACCCAGACCCATTCCCCTACATTCACCCCTGACTCATGCACCTAACACTATGGGCAATTTAGCATGGCCAATTCACCTAACCTGCACATCTTTGGACTGTGGGAGGAAACTGGAGCAAACCCATGCAGACACGGGGAGAATGTGCAAACTCCACACAGACAGTTGCCTGAGGCAGGAATCAAACCTAGCTTCCTGGTGATGTGAGGCATCAATGAGAACCATTGAGCCACCACGTCCTTAAATTATACCCAAGAGCAATGAATAACATTGATGATATTATTTATATTAGAAATATTATGGACTTTTCTTGGTAATTATTCATTGCTCAAAGAGCAGTTTTTCTTGATATGGACTGTCCCCAAGATATCCTGACTAACTTTCCCAAGTTCCCAGGTCTTCATGTCTTCTTCCATGGCAAACACAGTGGAGAAATATTCATTGAGAACCTCATCCATCTTCTACGGTTCTACATAGACATGTTCATTTTAGTCCTTGATGGGCCCTATTGTCTCTCTAATTGTTCTATTTCCGTAACACACCTCTTTGGATTCACCTAATTTTCCCAGCTAAGACTATCTCATGCTCCCTTTTCACACTCCTGATTTCCTTCTTTAGTAATCTCTTGTATTCCTGTATACCTTCAAGGATTCCCTTGATCCCAGCTGCATGGACCTGAGCCATGCTTCCTTTTTTCTGGTCAAAGCCTCAATATCTCTTGCCATCCAGCGTTCCCTATTCCTGCCATACTTGCCCTTCACCCTCACAGGAACAAAGAGATCTTGAACTCGAGCTATCTCACTTTTAAATGCCTACCACTTGCCAGATGTCCCTTTACCTGCAAACTAACTATTCCAATCAACTCCTCCAAGGTCCAGTCTAATTCCATCAAAATTCACTTTGCCCCAGGCTAGAACTTGAAGCAGTGGAGCAGTTTTGACCCTCTCCATAACTAAATTAATAGATCTATGGTCATTGGTCCCAAAGTGTCACCCTCCCCCACTGTCACCTCCGTCACCTGCCCTGCTTGTTCTGAAGAAGGGTCACTGCACGCGAGGTGTGGCACAGTGGCTCAGTGGTTAGCACTGCTGCCTCGCAGCACCAGGGTTCCAGGTTCGATTCCAACCTCATGTGACTCTCTCTGTGTGGAGTTTGCACATTCTCCCCATGTCTGTGCAGGGTTTGCTGCTACAATTAAAAGATGTGCTGGTCAAGTGAATTGTCCATACTAAATTGCCTATAGTGTTAAGTGCATTAATCAGAGGGAAATGGATGTGGGTAGGTTACTCTTCGGAGAGTCGGTGTGGACTGGTTGGGCCGAAGGGAATCTAATATAATATTTGCTCCAGTTTCTCTCCACAGGTGCTGCCACACTTGTTGAGATTTTCCAGCAATTTTTGCTTTTGTTTCAGATTTCCAGAGTTTGAATTGGGCGAATACCTGGATTTGTTCTAGATATTATTTAGCTGCCCTGTTCGGATGAGGTATAGTCGGAATAAGAACCAGGCAGAAAAGTGAAGAACACTATTATTGTTCAACATAACCTTTGGTTTCCTGTTTTTTTTTGGTTTAACTGCTATCTGTTATCTACTATCTACTAGAACCTACTATTGGCTAAACTTCCACAAGGAAAACATTAATCTTCAATTGAGTAGACTATCAAGTGAATCACAGCCTGGGAAGCATTGCCTTGAGTACTACATTGAGATACGTGATCATGATTTGCATGAAAATAGACAAGGGTGAAGCACAGAAGCAGAGTGTGACATCCTGTGGTCGAATATTTGTTCCTGTACAATATGTCTTAATTATGTCACTTTGCTTCACCAGCTCACTAAATATAGGTTTTTTTTAAAAAGATATAAAGTAGAAGACAGAAATAGATAGATTACTTACAGTGTGGAAACAGGCCCTTCAGCCCAACAAGTACACACCAACCCACAACCCACCCCTAATATTACGGACAATTTAGCATGGCCAATTCACTTAACCTGCACATTTGTTTCTGGACTGTGGGAGGAAATTGCAGCACCCGATGGAAACCCACACAGACACGGGGAGAATGTGCAAACTCCACCCAGTCAGTCGCCTGAAGCAGAAATTGAACCCAGGACTCTGGCGCCATGAGGCAGCAGTGCTAACCGCAGTGCCACTGTGCCACCATGCTGCCCACTATCGGATCAATAACAGGTGACAGAGAATGGAAAAAGACAATTGATGCAAACACTTGAGAGAGATCCACCCCACCTTGGCAATATTTTTCTACACCCTCTACCATCGGGGAGAAGGTATAGAAGCCTGAACACATGCACCAGCCGGTTTCAAAACAGTTTCTACCCTACTGTTGTTAGAATGCTGAATGGACTCACAAACTCTTAACATTCACCTGTACCTGTGTGTTTGTTTTTGCCGCTGTGTACCTATTATTTACTTATCTATGCTCCTTAACTCTGTGATCTGCCTGTATTGCTCGCAAGACAAAGGTTTTCACTGTGCCTCAGGACACGTGACAGTAAATAAATTCAATTCAGCGCAGGGGAAATGTGAATCCATGGCTGTACACAATGAAAGGATGTTTTGATATTACTTAAAAAAATAAAAGATAAACACGATTGAACTGAAAAACTAATCTTCTAACATGCACTGCCAAACAAATGTGTTATAGAGATAATAATATTTTGGATTAATGGCAGATTTTGTTTACACAATGGTCACAAATATCATGTCCGAATGGAAAACAGGGTAATGATGAACTTGGATGGACGACAAAGCTCACCAACACGGGGAGAATGTTCAGAAAGCAATATTTTTTATCTCTCGACACGAGGTCATGGATCATGATCTGCACCCTTTGGAATTTTAAATCACAACTCTTACGAAATCGTAAATCTTGTCTTGCAAAGGGAGGTTGACTCAGCTCGGACTTTTCTCTCTGGAGAGAAGGGGGAAGAGAGGTGACCTGATCGAGGTTTACAAGGGAATGAGAGGCATGGATAGAGTCAATAGCCAGAGATTGACTGGCACAGGGGCAGGATTGACTGGCACAAGGGGTCATAGTTTTAAGACATACGGAGTGAGGTATAGCAGGGACCTCAGAGGTAGATTTTTTACGCAGAGAGTTGTGAAGCAGAGTCATTCGGGACATTTAAGTGACTGCTGAACACGCACATGGAGAGCAGTGAAATGGGGGTTGCATGGGTTAGGTTATTTTAGTTTAGATTAGGAATACTCCTCAGCACAACATCGTGGGCCGAAGGGCCTATTCTGTGCTGTACTCTTCTATGTTCTAAGATATATATATATTCAAATTTACAATGAAATACTGCTCACACAAATCATCTCTCAGTGATTGAACTATGTTTTATGGAAGACAATTCCACTGAAGCAGAAAATAGAACAATGTGAATAAAACATTTCAAGTTAGTAACATAAATAGCACGCTTTAGTAGCCTTGATTTTGTGACCATTTCGTCAGCACTTTTACCCCGGTCAGTTAAAGAGCAAACAGGCAGAAAGTACAATGAGCTCGTAACACACAGCTTTGCACAACTCTTACCTGGGATCCCCACAGCAGCCAGGATTGGATAGTAAATTGCATACAGCAGGCCAGTCGGTGGTTCATGCATATTCAGTCTGAAATGATAATCTCTCAGCAACTGCAAAATGATATTGATGGGGATTCCATATATAGAACATATAACGCCCCCAGGGACACGATTTTATGACATCATCACCATTCAATCTTCAGAATAATTGAGCAACTTGCTTTCATCTCATTCTCCCAACTAAATCTCAGGAAGGATCCTGGTCACACCTACATTGAGTTTTAAAGTATCAAACAAAGTCATCTTTTAGATTACCTACAGTGTGGAAACAGGCCCTTTGGCCCAACTATCCACACTGACCTCTGAAGAGCGACCCACCCAGACCCATTCCCTTACATTTACCCCATCACCTACGTGCAATTTAGCACGGCCAATTCATCTAATCTGGACATAAAATCATCCAATTGTCTCCTTCTGGAGGTGGTCAAGACCTCCCTCTTACCTTTGTGTTCAATTGTTGTTGCATTGGACAAGTTATGTGGGCGAAACGCAAGTCATTTGTCTCCTTCCTGATGGTATCAAGATTTTTAAAATCCTCAAAAAAAATTTCATAAAATTATTAGCTGTGTATTTTTCACACACTTACACACCGACTCACACACACACTTACACACTCACTCACACACATACACTCACTCACACACACTCACATGCACACAGATTAATGCCTTCGTGAAACAAGCTGAAATTCGAGTCATTGAGTCATACAGACAGGAACAGATCTTTCGGTCTCATTCAGCCGTGCTGACCCGGCATCCCAAACTGACCTCGTCCCATTTGACAGCATTTGACCACATTCCTCAAAACCTTCCCAGGCTTTTACCCATCCAGATGCCTTTTAAATGCTGTAATTGTACCTGCCTCCACCACTTCCTCTGGCAGCTCATTCCATTCACGTACCACCCTCTGTGTGAAAAAAATTTACTCATCAGGTCCTTTTTAAATCTTTTCCCTCTCACCTTAAACCGATATCCTTCAGTTTTAGTTTTAGTTAAACTGAAGTCCCAACCTCGAAAAAAGACCTTGGCAATTCACCCTCTCCATGCAACCTCTGCAGCTGTGTTCGTACAACTCAAACTGTCCAACCCTGGCAACATCATTATAAATCTTCTCTGCAACCTCTCATGATTAACAACACCTTTTCAGAATTACACACAGCATTCGAAAGATGGCCTCATCACTGTCCTGTTCAGCCACAACATGACATCTCAATTCCTGGACTCGGTGTGATGACAAATAAAGGTGAGTGTGCCCAGTGTCCTCTTCACCACCCTGTCTACCTGCAACTCCACTGTCATGGAGCCTCTAAGTCTCTTTGTTCGTCATCACTCCCTAGGACCCTGCCAGTTACTGTATCCGTCCTGCACTGGTTTGCCTGACCAAAATGCAACACCTCACATTTATCTAAATTAAACGCCATCTGCCACTCCTCAACCCATTGGTCAATCTGATTGAGGTCCCATTGTTCTCAGTAATAATCCTCTTCTATGTCCACTATTCCACCTATTTTGGTATCATCTGCAAATTTACTAGCCATACCTGCTATATTCATATCCAAATTGTAGCAGTCAATTTGAAATTTTGCCGGTAATTTAGTAGCTATGGAGTTGAAAGCTTGTTTTGATAATTCTGATCATGAAAATTCTGATCATGGTGGACGGCACGGTGGCACAGTGGTTAGCACTGCTGCCTCACAGCGCCAGAGACCTGTGTTCAATTCTCGCCTCAGGCGACTGACTGTGTGGAGTATGCATGTTCTCCCCGTGTCTGTGTGGGTTTCCTTCGGGTGCGCTTGTTTCCTCCCACAGTCACAAAAATGTGCGCTCAGGTGAATTGGCCGAAGGGCCTGTTTCCACACTGGAAGTAATCTTAAAAAGAAACCATCAACTGTTGCAGTAGATTTCTAATTGAGATGTTATCTGCATGATTAACTGCTGTCCTCTGTGTATACACACATTGCGCTCAAAACAGGCCATTTCCTACTCCTTATATCAATTCTGTGTGGTTCACAGGAAGTGAATCTGCAACCCCCACTTAAACTTTCAAATCCATTCAATGTGACCGACTCTAGAAATCTACGTAACTCAAATGGATTAATTTTAGACTGAACAAGAAATGCTTGATTTGCCAGTATTTCTCACATCCCATTTTTATCATTCTGTTATTTCCTAAAAATTGACTTTCTCTTCAAATTGTTTATTCATTCAAGACGTTGGCACCAAGCCAATGGAGAATGCCATTTCAATACAAGGAAGCGAGACAACAGTGTTCAAAGAACCAATCTCCAATTTAAGATGGAGAAGGTGAGGAATGACTTGATTCCGGTGGACATTAGTCTTGTGAACGTCTCTGCTTGAGATCAGAGCTGAAAACGAGTTGCTGGAAAAGCGCAGCAGGTCAGGCAGCATTAAAGAGCAGGAGAATCGACGTTTCGGGCATTCCTGAAGAAGGGCTCATGCCTGAAACGTTGATTCTGCTGCTCTTTGGATGCTGACTGACCTGCTACGCATTTCCAGCACCACTTGATCAGCAGTAATTAAATAAGTTAGCCGGACAGTTAAGTTTGAATGACCCTGGAGTGCTGTTAGGAATATTAAGAATGGAGTCCTGATTAGGATTTGGAGATTCTCTTGGATACCTGCAGTTGAAGAATGGTTGGCTGTTGATCTAATAATGGTACTCCCTTAATATAGTAAGGACACATTCCAAGTAGCACGTGCAATTTCTGTGCCAGGCCATGGGGGAAAACAGAAAGGTCAAACATTGAAAAAATAAACAGTTTATTTGACCATCACTTCATAAGGATGCAGTACAGTTTTGAAAAACATGCCCCATTTTTCAGGTAGTAGGGAAGCAATTATGTTAATGAAGCTTTCAACAATTGCTGGGGCTTGGAGCTGGATGTGGACGCTATTGTTCCTCTGTCTGTTCCAGTTAAAACCTGAGGTTTAATTCCAGTTGTTAGAATTGCACACGAGACAATCTATTTCACTGAATTTGCCTTTGCCAAGAGTGTGTTTTTGGGATGTTACTATCTTGAAAGTTACTGTTTAGTAGATAAATAAACCATTCTTCTGTGAAGTTATTTTCAATGGAGTTGTTATTCCAATTCCTTTTTTGCTTGCTGTATTCTAACTAATGTGCATGAATAAAGTAATGTGCTTCAAGCCTGATAGCCTGAACAATCTAATTACATCCAGAATGCAACCCCTGCTATTTGCCTTCACTATAAGAAAAACCTGGGGCATAGGCTGTCTCCTTGATATATTTTGAGGGGGCTTGGTCTGATTTAGAACACGCATAACAAACAAAACATCGTCAGTAGAAGCGAAAGCAACATCTTTGTCCTCCACATTCAGGTTTCCATGTCACTTTCATGTTGCTCCCTGAGGTATTCTCCAAGCCCATGTTGTTTTCAACTTATGGTTGCATCCACACACATATTGAAGAATTGACTGAGATGATCCAGTCTATTGGGACAATACTTGTTCTTTCAAGACCTTTCCAACTTTGTATCAAAACCCAGGTATCTGCAACAATCGAAAAATAATTAATGGTGATAAATTTTGGGAGTTTTTTTTGCATTCTGGGAAAACATTTTTGTATCCTCAACAACTTTGCAGAATTCTCAATGTATAATGTTGCAAGAAAGTGGATTCCAACACAACCAAAGCTGTTGCGAAGATTGAAATGGACTTTTTAAATCAGTAACGTCTGCTTCAGGATTTCAGGCAATTCCTGGCCAAGGTGCCACCGTTAAAATTTTTGATTAGTCCACCACATTACAGGAGGAGGTGAGCTCAATTGCATAAAGGAGAAATTTGTAAGGATGTAGACTGGAGAATTTCAGCACTGAGAAAAGTTGGAATTAGTTTGATACTTGACCTAAATCTTACATCCCTAAGCTTTCTGTTTTGATGAAATTTATTGGTTTAGTATGTGAGCATTTTTCTACTCAACAGATGCTGCTAGATGTATTGGAAATTTCCAACTTCATTTCATTTTTTATGTAGTGTAGGTGGAATGTTATATTTGCAAAGGTAACTGAATCAACATATGATTTAGAATTAACATGGTAGATAGTATGGACGTGTCGATCTGAGCTGTGTTATCATTAAGAATGCACATAGTTTAGGAGCACCCATACCTTAAATCCATGAAAGCTTGGGCTGAAGTCCCAACTACTCCAGTGGCGTGTCATACCCGTGCTGTTTTCATGTTGTTCCTTTGCTCATTGTAGTACAAAACTCATCAAAAGCATTTAGAGATCTGTATTTCTCCAGCATAATTAAACCAATTTACAATATTCCAAAGTGAAATTGGACAGAGTTGCTGTGTTACTGAGTGTTATTACCGCTGTTGCGAGTATGTAGTGAGCCTTGGGTTATATTGAAGTACACATCTATGGACTATTTGCAGTGTGCGATGTTGTGAGCATGCTTAGACTTGAGGATGCCAACAGAAATATAAAAGTCAATGATTTTCTTTGTGAAGAAATATGTTGATAATATGAAACCACTAAGCTCTCTTTATGTCGAGCATAGACAGAGCAAATGTGTGGAGAAGGGCACTCCACCCCACCTCAACCTCTCACACACAATCAATATTAAAGAACCAGGTAAGTGTGAGTGAAAGCAATGAGGTTAATGCATAACTTGTGGGTTTTTAATCCAGTTACAATTAAAAGTTAGCTGAAAATGTGTTGCTGGAAGAGCGAAGCAGGTCAGGCAGCATCCAAGGAGCAGGACAGTCGACGTTTCGGGCATGAGCCCTTCTTCAGGAGGGCTATTTGACTCATTGGGTATTTCACCATTTCCTTTAGCTCCTGTCTGAATTTAGTCTGGGTCACTGCATAAATAAATGTATTTGTACAGCAGCTCAAAAGCATAAGCATATATCCAGTTTCTTGCAGGACATAAACAGGGTCATTGTAACTGGTGTAAGAATACGCATTAATGATTCTATAATACACATAATGAACAGTGAATGTCAACCATAATAGCAGGAAATTGCCGGATATGCTGAAGAGTAAAACTATAGACTTTCTCCTGTTCTCCATCTCAGGGTCAGGATTGTTTTCATACCTGGCATTGACACGTAGTGCCTTACGGGCTTTGCTCACCATTATTATGTGTCTCACGGTGAGAACATTGAGGACCAAAATAATTAGAAATGGGAGGAAAGGATTTGTGATGCGGCTAAAATAAGAAAATGCAAGCCACAGAGGTGAAGTATAAAAGCTTGATCTTATCCGGCAATACCAAGGCGTATTGTTAATTATATACAAAGGTTCATATACAAAGTACCAAGCAAAGTTCTTCAAACAACTCAGGGAGAGCACCATCCCTAGGATCGATCCTGCAGTTTGCTTCTTGCAATATTGGCTTTTTAGTTTCTGACAGCAGATGGCTACAAAGCGATCAAAAGTAAACACAACAGTAAACCATACAGAACAGTCTCTTGTTATATAACCTAGGGCACTTTTGATTCGACACAGTGGAGTAAGCAAGAGATAATTTGTGGGAAAGTACATGCCAATGATCCGATTTAGTATAACGCTGGTGATAACAACTGAAAGATCTGCTGTTGCCATAGCCACCAGGTAATAAGTGACGCAGCTGGAAAGACCACACTTGCCTTTGTCCAAGATCACAATTGCCACCATGTTGACTGTTGTGAAATGTAAACAGATAAGACACGATTAGTGAGATAGTTTGATAAAATCGCAGTTTCCAAAAAATACCTGTTCATTTCAGAGCACTTATAATGCAACTCATATTCCAGCAAGCAACTCATAAGAGTTCTGAAAAGCCTCAGAACATTCAATATGAAACACATTCTCTTCTATTTCTGCAAATCATGCTCCCAAAATAATGTGAACCCATTGTCTCGGCTTGTACTTACACCTTGAATCATCAGATTTAGGTTCCCAATGCTCTTGTCAAAGTTTACTCCTGAGTACAGAGAAAGGTTACAGTATAGAAAGTACCGTTTGTGGGCATTTGGACCTTCCTGACTGCCTTAGCTCTCCAAATGTGCACAACTTAATGATACTCCTCTGACTTTTTGCCATAACCTTGTGCATTTTGTCTTGATAAATAATCATGTAATGCTTTCTCGGATATCTCATGGAACCTCCCTTCTCCAAGCGTCCAGACAGCCCATTCCAATATAATAAACGACAGCTTTGTGTGTTCCTGTGGCTGCTTCTTGCTGCTAATTGTAGGATGCATTCCTCATATGCTAAAGGACAAACTGCTCATTAAAACTGATTACAAATCTCTTATGTGAAATTATGATGCTGAAATATGTTCGAAAAAGATTGCTAATTAATAAAAAACAGGTTTGTTTTTGCATCGAATCTGAAAGCTATCAGGGAAATATCAGATTCAGAAATAAAATTGGTGTACAGCATATGAGTCATGAGCTGTACAAGATTAGATTGTGCACAAATTATTTGAAATATTCAACTTCCACATAAATGAAATTTGTTAGAAAGGATACTGATTCAATTACTGATAAGCTGGTAATTGCTGATTCAGTTAATGAATGATAAGTCAGGAAACTCATATCAACAAACAGGACGTATGATGCAGGTCTAACGACAGTATCTGCTGCTAACATTTGGCAGCTGGAAGAGCTGAAATCAGGAAATTAGAATTGAGGTTACAGAAGATTTCCGGTACATGAAGATACAAAACTGATCGAAAGCCTTTAGAGGTGTGCATTCCCCATTCAAGTGAAACTAATTCATTTGCACTGATTCTAAATGGACCTATTGCGTAGAGATGCAGTGTTTCTGAGTGTTCGAGTTACTTTTAAAGGTGAGTATTGTCACTTGTGTTAAAGTGAAATAAACATCTATAGTCTAATTGTCATTTCTCATGTGGCGAGCACAGTTAGATTCAAAGATACCAGCAGAGACATTGAAATCAATGCTTTGTTTTTGATTAGATTAGATCCTCTACAGTATGGAAACAGGCCCTTCAGCCAAAACCAGTCCATACCACCACTCTGAAGAGGAACTCACCCAGACCCATTCCCCTACACTCACCCCTGACTAATGCACCTAACACTATGGGCAATTTAGTATTGCCAATTCACCTAACCTGCGTTGAATTGTGGGATGAAACTGGAGCACCCGGAGGAAACCCACGCAGACACAGGGAGAATGTGCAATCTCCACTCAGACAGTTGTCCGAGGCAGTAATCAAACCTAGCTTCCCGGTGCTGTGAGGCATCAGTGCGAACCACTGAGCCATTGCGTCCTGAAATTATACCCAAGAGCAATGAATAACTTTGAAGATTTTTTTTACATTAGAAATATTATGCACTTGGCAATTATTCATTGCTCAGAGAGCAGTTTTTCTTGATATGGACTGTCCCCAAGATATCCTGACTAACTTCCCCAAGTTCCCAGGTCTTCATGTCTTCTTCCATGGCAAATACAGTGGAGAAATATTCATTGAGAACCTCATCCATCTTCTACGGTTCGACATAGACATGTCCATTTTGGTCCTTGATGGGCCCTATTGTCTCTCTCGTTATTCTATTTCCGTAACACATCTCTTTAGATTCACCCAATTTTCTCAGCTAAGACTATCTCATGCCCCCTTTTCACCCTCCTGATTTCCTTCTTTAGTAATCTCTTGTATTCCTGTATACCTTCAAGGATTCCCTTGATCCCAGCTGCATGGACCTGAGCCATGCTTCATTTATTCTGGTCAAAGCCTCAATATCTCTTGCCATCCAGCGTTCCCTATTCCTGCCATACTTGCCCTTCACCCTCACAGGAACATATAGATCTTGAACTCGAGCGATCTCACTTTTAAATGCCTCCCACTTGCCAGATATCCCTTTACATGCAAACAAACTATTCCAATCAACCCCTCCAAGGTCCTGTCTCATTCCATCAAAATTCGCTTTGCCCCAGTTAAGAACTTGAACCAGTGGACCAGTTTTGTCCCTCTCCATAACTAAATTAATAGGTCTATGGTCATTGATCCCAAAGTGTCACCCTCCCCCACTATCACCTCCGTCACCTGCCTTGCTTATTCTGAAGAAGGGTCACTGCACGCAAGGGGTGGCACAGTGGCTTTTTGGTTAGCACTGCTGCCTCACAGCGCCGGGGTCCCAGGTTCGATTCCAGCCTTGTGTGACTCTGTGTGGAGTTTGCACATTCTCCCCGTGTCTGTGCAGGATTTCCACCTACAATCAGAAGATGTGCAGGTCAGGTGAATTGGCCAGACTAAATTGCCCATAGTGTTAGGTGCATTAATCAGAGGGAACTGGATCTGGTAGGTTACTCTTCGGAGGGTCGGTGTGGACTGGTTGGGCTGAAGGGCCTGTTTCCACACTGTAGGGAATCTAATATAATATTTGCTTCAGTTTCTCTCCACAGGTGCTGCCACATCTGTTGAGATTTTCCAGCAATTTTTGCTTTAGTTTCAGATTTCCAGAGTTTGAAATGGGTGAACAACTGGACTTGTTTTTTTTAGATTAGATTAGATTACATTAGATTACTTACAGTGTGGAAACAGGCCCTTCGGCCCAACAAGTCCACACCGACCCGCCGAAGCGCAACCCACCCATACCCCTACATTTACCCCTTACCTCACACTATGGGCAATTTAGCATGGCCAATTCACCTGACCCGCACATCTTTGGACTGTGGGAGGAAACCGGAGCACCCGGAGGAAACCCACGCAGACACGGGGAGAACGTGCATACTCCACACTGTCAGTCGCCTGTGGCGGGAATTGAACCCGGGTCTCTGGCGCTGAGGCAGCAGTGCTAACCACTGTGCCACCGTGCTGTGTCCTAGATATTTTTTGGCTGCCCTGTTCGGATGAGGTATAGTCGGAATAAGAACCAGGCAGAAAAGTGAAGAACACTATCATTGTACAACATAACCTTTGGTTTCCTGTATTTTTTTGCTTTAACTGCTATCTGTAATCGACTATCTAATAGAACATCCTATAAGCTAAACTTCCACAAGGAAAACATTAATCTTCAATTGAGTAGACTATTAAGTTAATCACAGCCTGGGAAGCATTTCCTTTAGTACTACATTGAGATACGTTATCATGATTTGCATGAAAATAGACAAGGGAGAAGCACAGAAGCAGAGTTTGACATCCTGTGGTCGAATATTTGTTCCTGTACAATATGTCTTATCACTTTGCTTCACCAGCTCACTAAATATAGGTTTTTCAAAAAATAAATAATGTAGAAGACAGAAATAGATAGATTACTTACAGTGTGGAAACAGGCCCTTCAGCCCAACAAGTGCACACCGAACCACAACTCACCCCTAATACTACGGGCAATCTAGTATGGCCAATTCACCCAACCTGCACATTTGTTTGTGGAATGTGGGAGGAAATTGGAGCACCCGAAGGAAACCCATGCAGACACAGGGAGAATGTGCAAACTCCACACAGTCAGTCGCCTGAGGTGGGAATTGAACCCAGGACTCTGGTGCTGTGAAGTAGCAATGCTAATCACTGTGCCACCGTGCTGCCCACTACAGGATCAATGACAGGTGACTGAAAATGGAAAAAGACAATTGATGCAAACAGTTGAGAGAGATCCATCCCACCCTGGCAATAATTTACTTCACCCTCTTTCATCGGGGAGAAGGTACAGAAGCCTGAACACATGCACCAGCCGGTTTCGAAACACTTTCTACCCGACTGTTGTTAGAATACTGAATGGACTCACAAACTTTTAGCATTCACCTGTGCCTGTGTTTTAATTTTTGCCGCTGTGAACCTATTATTTACTTATCTATGCTCCTTAACTCTGTGATCTGCCTGTATTGCTCGCAAGACAAAGGTTTTCACTGTGTCTCGGAACACGTGACAGTAAATAAATTCAATTCAACGCAGGAGAAATGTGAATCCATGGCTGGACACAATGAAAGGATGTTTTGATATTACTTAAAAAAATAAAAGATAAACACGATTGAACTGAAAAACTAATCTACTAATATGCACTTACAAACAAATGTGTTCTAGTGATAATAATATTTTGGATTAATGGCAGATTTTGTTTACACAATGGTCGCAAATATCATGTCCGAATGGAAAACAGGGTAATGATGGACTTGGATGGACGACAAAGCTCACCAACACGGGGAGAATGTTCAGAAAACAATATGTTTCATCTCTCGACACGAGGTCATGGATCATGATCTGCACCCTTTGGAAGTTAAATAACAACTCTTACAAAGTCGTAAATCTTGTCTTGCAAAGGGAGGTTGACTCAGCTCGGACTTTTCTCTCTGGAGAGAAGGAGGAAGAGAGGTGACCTGATCGAGGTTTACAAGGGAATGAGAGGCATGGATAGAGTCAATAGCCAGAGACGTTTCCCCAGGGCAAGATTGACTGGCACAAGGGGTCATAGTTTTAAGATATTAGGAGTGAGGTATAGCAGGGACCTCAGAGGTAGGATTTTTTATGCAGGGAGTTGTGAATGCATGGAATGTGTTGCCAGCGGTGGTGGTGGAAGCAGAGTCATTCGGGACATTTAAGCGACTGCTGAACATGCACATGGAGTGCAGTGAAATGAGGGGGTGTGTGGGTTAGGTTATTTTAGTTTAGATTAGGAATACTCCTCGGCACAACATCGTGGGCCGAAGGGCCTGTTCTGTGCTGTACTTTTCTATGTTCTAAGATATATATATATATATATATCTTCAAATTTACAAAGAAATCATCTCTCAGTGATTGAACTATGATTTATGGAAGACAATTCCACTGAAGCAGAAAACAGAACAATGTGAATAAAATATATCAAGTTACTAACATAAATAGCACGGTTTAATAGCCTTGATTATGTGACCATTTTGTCAGCACTTTAAACCCGGTCAGTTAAAGAGCAAACAGGCAGGAAGTACAATGAGCTTGTAACACACAGCTTTGCACAACTCTTACCTGGGAGCCCCACAGCAGCCAGGATTGGATAGTAAATTGCATACAGCAGGCCAGATGGTGGTTCATGCATATTCAGTCTGAAATGATAATCTCTCAGCAACTGCAAATTGATATTGATGGGGATTCCATATATAGAACATATAACCCCGCCCCCCCGACACGATTTTATGACATCATCACCATTCAAGCTTCAGAATAATTGAGCAACTTGCTTTCATCTCATTCTCCCAACTAAGTTTCCCCAGTGCCTTCAATCAAGGAAAGGAAGAAAAAGCACCAATCCCTGCTTTGTTATGATTCAAATTAACACAATCAAACTGTGCAGTAATCAATGGTTTTCTTAGCAAATGAAGCAATATGTTTCTGTTGAGTAGAACAGTCTCTTTTTCTACACATTTTATCCTCGTGTTCCCAAAAATTTCAACTATTCGAGTGTGTAGTCTGTGCTGTTTCTCTATAGCCACCCAGTGTTGAACATAGGGTAAATAGGCAAAGTCTTTTCCCTGGTTAAAAATCACACGACACCAGGTTATAGTCCAACAGGTTTAATTGGAAGTTAGTGTGCTTCCAATTAAACCTGTTGGAGTATAACCTGGTGTTGTGTGATTTTTAACTTTGTACACCCCAGTCCAACACCGGCATCTCCAAATCGTTTCCGTGGGGCCGGGGAGTCCAGAACTAGAGGGCATAGGTTTAATGTACAGGGACAAGATATAAAAGAGACCTAAGGGGCAACTTTTTCATGCAGAGGGTGGTACATGTATGGAATGAGCTGCATGAGGATGTGGTGGAGACTGGTACAATTGCAACTTTAAAGAGGCATTTGGATGGGTATATGAATAGGAAGGGTTTGGAGGGATATGTGCTGGATGTTGGCAGGTGGGACTGGATTGGGTGGGGATATCTGGTCGGCATGGACGGGTTGGACTGAAGGGTCTGTTTCTGTGCTGTACATCTCAATTATTCAGGTCTCTGGCGCTGTGAAGCAGCAGTGCTGACCACTTGCCACCATGCTGCCCAGTATTGTGATAGGTGGATAACGGCACTAAAAATAGAGCAAACCTCTGACACTCTCAGAGAGATGATTATTTTGGAGGGTTCAAAACTTCACTTCCAGAAACAGTGAGAAATCTTGTGGAAGAGCAGAGGGTTAAAACAGCACGATTAGTGCTTGAAATGACTGATGATCATGAGCTTGGTCATCATGCAGAGTTTGGCTTCCAAAATCAATTTCAATCCGTGAGGGGTAGAAATTGGGGGAAAGAGAAATCCTCACGTGCAAAGGGAAAGTTAGATGCGTTGAAGATCATTAGGATAACTTACCACAGGGTAAGAAGAAAACCCTTGAAGTGGAAAGGGAAGTTGAAAAGCTCCAATGTTTTCACTGCATTAAGTAGGACACATGAAATCACGGTGTTGGTGGGTTAGGAAAAGCACTGGGAAACTAGATCTCAGAAAATCAGATCAGCAAGTGACTTTTGTTGGAGTGATAACAAAAAGCATAATGGAGGCCAGAAAGCTGCATCAGAATGTCCAGGCTGGTCAGAGGTTGGTAATGGCGGAAGGGCCAGATCTTCTTAAACCTGCGTAGGTAACATTTACTCACATAGGCCAGGAGCAGCAGGGGAAGGGGAGAAAGTGAGGATTGCAGATGCTGGAGATCAGAGTTGGAAAGTGTGATCCTGGGAAAGCACCCCCAGTCAGGCAGTATCCGAGGAGGAGGAGAGCCAATGTTTCAGGCATAAGATCAAGGGTCCTTCCCTCATTCCTGATGAAGAGCTTATGCTCAAAACATTGACTCTTCTGCTCCTCGGACGCTGCCTGTATGCCCGTGCTTTGTCATCACCACACATTTTGGCAGCAGGTAAAGAGGTCACCATATTAAGAGGAACAGGATCTTCTCAATCTGTGATGTTGAAAGATGAGGAGATGTGTATCGTAGAAAGATTATTGTCAGAAAAGGTGCTAGTAACCGGAATTCACAGTGAGACAAGATGTGCTCAATTACGTAGAGCCTTCAATGAACAGCGGAGAAGTTATGAAAGAAGTACTAGAAAAACTCTCAGCTCCAGGAATAGAACTTGTTCTTGGTCATGATAGAGCTGGTTCACAGGTAGGAGTGCTGCCTACTGTTATTGAAAAGCCAGTGGAAACTCAGACAACTGAAGAGGACACATATTCTGGGAGTTTTCCCGACTGTGGAGTAACAAAGTCATTACAGCACCAGTTGAAACAGAAGAGTTCAAAGAGAAGAGATAAGAAAGTTGAAGTGCAAAGACGAGAGGCCCAGTTTGATCAAATGGTTGACCCAAAACAGGAGCAGATAGATGACAAAGTAGAGATCTTTAGCTCAGATAAATTAGCTGAGTTACAGCAGAAAGATGAAAATCTAAAGCAATTGTATCAAATGATATATACAGAAAAAAGAACTTGAATGGATCCCTGAATGCTACGATATTACAAAATGACATCTTAATGAAGAAATGGAGACCATCACACATTCAGACAGATGGGAAATGTGCAGAGGTTCATCAAGTCATATAGCCAGTGGGTTAGAGAAAAGAGGTGTTGTGGGTAACACACAAGTTACCAGTTAGGTTTCATTTAAAAGTGGGAAAACACAGGCTAAAATACAAACCCAGTTTTACTGGCCTGGACTGCACAAGGATGCAGTTGAACTATGCCAGTTATCTCCTGCATGTCAGGTAATTAGAAAACCACAGGCAGTAATAAAACCCATACATTTAATACGTATTCCTGCTTTTGAGGAGCCTTAAACAAGAGTCTTAATTGATTGCATCAGTCCCTGACTGTAAGTGGGAATCAGTATTTGTTAGAGATAACAAATGTGTCCACTAGATTTACTGAGGCTGTTCCATTGTTTAACAACATAGCAAAAGAGATTGTGGAGGAATTACTCAAATCTTTCTCTAGATACAGACTACCCACAGATATACAATAAGATCAAGGGTCAAACTTTACATCAAAATTATTCAAGGAAGTTATGGATAGATCAGGAATAAAACAATTCAACGTACCGTGTATCACCCAGAGTCCCAGTGAGTACTGGAAAGGTGGCTTCAGACATTAAAGACCATGTTGCAGGCTTACAGTTCAGACTATCCTGATGTTTGGGATAAGGGAATTCCATTTGTACTTCTTGCACCAAATAAATTGCACAGATTCAGTCCATTTGAATTAAGTTTTGGGGTATGAAGTGAGAGGATCGCTAAAATTGATTAATGAGAAATTGGTAAGTTAGAATTCAGAGACCATGTATTTGGACTATGTGTCAAATGTTACAGAATGATTAAATCGAACAGGGGACTGGGCTAGACAGCATTTCAAAGTATCACAGCGTACAACGAAACAGGAAGCAGGCAAGAAATCAAAAACTCACTATTTTGCCATTGGACATAAAGTGTTAGTGTTACTTCCAGTGATAGGTGAACCTTTAAAAGCAAGGTTTAGGGGACCTCATCAATTCAAAATGAAATTGAGCTCGCTGAAATATTTAATAAGGACTCCACGCAAAATGTACTCTCACAGTGTGTGACATGTGAATATGGTCAAAAGGGCTTTTGACAGGGAAGGAAAGCCAAGGGAGACTGTGTTGTTGGCTACAACACAGGGTGAAGAACCAAGTTTGGAGGATTCTGAATTGGTCATTTCTCAAATTAATTTGGACAATGAGGAGAGTGCCAAAAATTGGGATAAATTATTGAGTTATCTTCAAGAGGAAAATTTAAGTGACCTGAAAGAGTTTTTGGTATCGTGTGGGGAGATTAGATTGCTTACTTACAGTGTGGAAACAGGCCATTTGGCCCAACAAGTCCACACTGACCTTCTGAAAAGTAACCCACTCCGATCCATTCCACTCCATTTACCCCTTCACCTAACCACTGTGCCACTATGTGGGAATTAGCTGGGAAATACTACCCTAATTCTGCATGATGCAATTAAAGGAGATGCTGTTCCAATTAAGCAACATCCTTATAGGCATAACCCTCTAAAGTTGGCACAGTTTAATTGGAGCCCCAAGATGACATAATCGAAGTGTGTTATGGTGATTGGAGCTCACACAGAGTAATGGTGCCAAGACCAGATGGTACCCAATAGTTATGCGTGGACTATTGCAAAGTCATGGAGTCATAGAGATGTACAGCTTGGAAACAGACCCTTCGGTCCAACTTGTCCATATCGACCAGATATCCTAACCTAACCTAGTCACATTTTCCATAACTTGGCCCACATCTCACTAACCCTTTCCTACTTGATGCTGTTAGACAGACTGGTGTAGATCCAAGTCCATGTTTGGAAGACTGTGTTGAAATGATGGGGCAAGGAACTTATACTTCTAAGTTGGACTTGCTCAGAGGATACTGGCAGGTATCTTTTGTCGGAAAGAGTGAAGACATTTTCAGCTTTCGCAACACCAAATGTACTGTATCAGTTTGATGTCATGCCATTTCGTAAATAACATGTACCAGCCACATATTGGAGACTAACCAATAAGGTCATTTCCGGATTCTCAATTATGCCATATATATATAGGTGACCTGGTGATTTTTAGTCACACATGGAAGGAACATGTGCAACATTTGCCAACATTGTTTAATCAACTTCTGGGAGCAGGCTTGGTGATAAACCTGGCTAAAAGTGAATTTGTTAAAGCCCAAGTCACCTTCCTGGGCCATGTTGTTGGACATGGACAAGTGGCCCCATGGAATGCAAAATCAATGGTAATTGGTGAGTTTCCAGTATCATCGACAAAAAGAGCAGCACTACAATTCCTGGGATTGAGTGGATAGCATCGAAAATTCATACCAAATGTTAGCAGTATAGCCGCTCCATTCACTGAATTGCTGAAGAAAGGAAAGACGTTTCAGTGGACAGTGGACTGTCAGAAGGTATTTGCTAGCCTGAAAACTGTGTTATTACAGCCCCAGTGTTAGCCACACCTAATTAAGCAAAGCCATTCAAGGTGGCTAGCAATGCGAGTGATGTGGGTGTCAGTGCTATGCTTTTGCGGGAAGACAATGAGAAAATACGAAGACCTTTTGGGGATTTATCCAGGACTTTGTACATTCATCAGTAGAAATATTTGTCACTTGAAAAGGATAGTTTGAGCTTGGTGTTGGTGTTACGCATTATGTTACTAGTAATGTATCTGATTCAACACTGATCCTAACCCATTGACGAATTTCATGGACAAAAATACCCGAGTTTTTAGATGGAGTTTGTTATGACAGCCATTCAATGTGAAAATGTTGCATGTGGCAGGGTGAGAAGGCATGATCGCCAATGCATTGTAAAGACTTGAAAGGGAAAGCAGGGACATTCGGTGGCAAGAATAAAACAGCCTGAAACAAAATGTATGAGGAGAAAGTAAGGACTGCAGATGCTGGAGATCAGAGCTGAAAAAGTGTTGCTGGAAAAGCGCAGCAGGTCAGGCAGCATCCAAAGCGCAGGAGAGTCGACGTTTCGGGCATAAGCCCTTCTGAAGAACACATTTTCAGCTCTGAAACAAAATGTAGTAGTGCACGTTTGCATGATCATTTTCAATCTAATGGATATGTGTGTTGTAGTGTTCTAACAATTTAAGATTAAGGGTTTTAAATGAAGCCATCTTTGGATATTGTTGGATCACTTTTTTTTAATGGGGGAGGTCATAGAGTCATAGAATCATAGAAATGTACAGCACAGAAACAGACCCTTCGGTCCAACTTGTCCATGCCGACCAGATATCCCAACCCAATCTAGTCCCACCTGTCGGCACTTGGCCCATATCCCTCCAAACCCTTCCTCTTCATAAACCCATCCAAATACCTCTTAAATATTGCAATTGTAACAGCCTCCACACTTCCTCTGGCAGCTCATTTCATACACGTACCACCCTCTGCATAGAAAAGCTGCCCCTTAGGTCTTTTTTATATCTTTCCCCTCTCACCCTAAACCTATGCCCTCTAGTTCTGGACTCCCCCACCCCAGGGAAAAGACCTTGTCTATTTATCCTATCCATGCCCCTCAATGATTTTATAAACCTCTATAAGGTCACCCCTCAGCCTCCAACACTCCAGGGAAAACAGCCCCAGCCTGTTCAGCCTCTCCCTGTAGCTCAGATCCTCCAACCCTGGCAACATCCTTGTAAATCTTTTCTGAATCCTTTCAAGTTTTGTGATGGTTTGCTCCTTTAACAAGGTTATGTTGTCCTTAACTTTCTTTTCAGTAAGGTCATAAAAGCAGCGATTTCGAATTGTCTCTGTTTGAAGGGTTTTAGGGCCAATTTGATTATAGCTAACAGATACTGCCTCAGGAAAAAGGTTTTCGAGTTATAAAAGAAAACAGTTGCACAATGAAAGAGGAGTGGTCAGTTCTCCCAACTCAGCTTTCCTCGGGGTTGGGTTTTTTGACAGTCTGGCTGTTCACTGAAAGCGTCAGGCAGTTGAGAAACTGCTGCACTCAAAGAAGTAGGTCCATGGGGTTCATCCATCTCTCTGACCTCTCTCCTGTAAGACCCTGTGGGTCATTTTACCTTGTGTGCCAAGGGATGTTTATGGGGATTGTTGCAAGTATTTGGAACAGCATCATTAAGTTGGGATAACCCATTGAGTTTTCGGATAGGTTAAGTTATTCTGCATTCTGTCACCTTTTGCTTGTGTTTCATTTGGTAATCTTGCGAATAAATTCTGTTTCACTTAAAACTAAGTGATTGGAGGGATATGGGCCAAGTGCTGGCAGGTGGGACTAGATGGGTTGGGATATCTGGTTGACAAGTTGGACCGAAGGGTCTGTTTCCGTGTTGTACATCTCTATAATTCTATGACTCTATGACTTTCCCCATTAAAAAAGAGTGATCCAACAATATCCAAAGATGGCTTCATTTAAAAACCCTTAATCTTAAATTGTTAGAACACTACAACACACATATCCATTAGATTGAAAATGATCATGCAAACGTGCACTACTACATTTTGTTTCAGTCTGTTTTTACTCTTGCCACCGAATGTCCCTGCTTTCCCTTTCAAGTCTTTACAATGCATTGGCAATCATGCCTTCTCACCCTGGAATATTCCCGCTACACCCACTTAAAACAGTTAGAAAAGTTCGGGTCCGGACTACTTTCTTGACATGTTTGGAGTGGGTCTGGTCTGGTCTATAACAAGTTGGAACACTGCTCACCACAATCATCATGTATTTTCTTAGCTTTAGATTAGATTACTTACAGTGTGGAAACAGGCCCTTCGGCCCAACAAGTCCACACTGACACGCTGAAGCGCAACCCACCCATACCCCTACATTTACCCCTTTACCTAACACTACGGGCAATTCATCCTGGCCAATTCACCTAACCTGCACATCTTTGGACTGTGGGAGGAAACCGGAGGAAACCCATGTAGACACGGGGAGAATGTGCAAACTCCACACAGTCAGTCACCTGAGTCGAGAATTGAACCTGGGTCTCCGACGCTGTGAGGCAGCAGTGCTAACCACTGTGCCACCATGCCACCCACTAATTTGTTATTGAAGTGTGGTTATTGGAGGAGAATTGGGAAAAAAAAGATTCACTCCATCAGAAAAAAAGAAATGAAACATGTTCAATAAATAACAGAAGTGATACCAGTTTAGCCGTTGAGTATTTACCACAGATTATGTGACATTTTGAAATGAGAGTAAACTCAGTGAATTCAACAGCTGACATGCGGCAAGTATGATGAAGTAATATCACAGACCTCTCAAGATAAAGAATTACTTAGCATACTCACGGCAGGAGGAATTGGATTGTAACTTCCATATACCAGATTAGATGGTAGTTCATGCTTGTTCAGCCATGACGGATAATCTGTCAGTGACTACAAGGCGATAGCATGGTGGAGCCAATGTATTCATTAGAAAACTGCTCAGTGACAGCATTTAGCAACATATCCTCATGATGTCAGGACTGTCTAATTTTGACAATTGTTGACCAAATTGATTTCATCATATTGTTCTGATTTAGTTACTCCTATGCTGTTAATTACAGAAAATGAAACAAAAAAAAATTTTGATGCAAAATTTCATTTTCAGTGTGCACGTTAAACTATTTGCTGCGGTCTGATGCTGAGACCTGCTCGGATTTCTCTGTATTCATTCAAGTCTCTTTATGAGAGCTTCACTGAGACCAGTAGAAACTTGATATCAAGGGTTTCGGATTGAAAGAAAATATGGGTCAGGCACTGGCAAGTACTAATGAATTAGTAATGATTCAAAGTAATAAAATTGCATTAGTAAATCATATCAAACTTGCAAATGAAGCAACTCTATGCTTTGTTTTTCAAGGAAATGTCTCACCTCTGTATATTTTATCCTGATTTTGCACTCGACTTTCAAAGTTTCAACCATTCTCGTGGGCAGCCTGTGCTCTCATTTGAGTGTTGAACATCCCTTTCCTTTAAGTAACAGAATGTCCCTAGAGTAGATAGCACAGTTGACTGAATGGCTCATTTGCAATACCTAGTGGCAGGCCACTGCACATGTTCAATGCTATCACAAAGTTATTGCTTATAGTGTCCTCACCTTGGGTGTCTTTCCTGTCACTGAGGCCTGGTGATCCTCAGGGTAAACTCACCACCAGTTCGCCCATCTCTCATGATGGCATCATACTTTACGCTGCAACTGAATTTACGGAAATGATGTTACAGCTGTTGACATTCAACTGGCAGTGTGTAAGCAGAATTCCTTACTTTTATTGTCTCAAGTATGCTGGAATAAGATGTCAGCATGCATGAAGATGTAATTTTCAGATCATAGCAGTCTGTGCTTAGCTGACTCCAAACACTGGTTATTGTGTGAATGTTACAAAGTGCTGGGGTATGACTACTTGAACTACTTCAACAAAATCATGATTCTCAGAATCTATTGCCAAATAGAAAGGGGGAAAAAAAAGCAGAGAGATATTAGAGCCATAGAGTCATTGAGATTTGCAGCAAGGAAGCAGACCCTTCGGTCCACCCTGCCCATGCTGACCAGATATCCCAACCCAATCTAGTCCCACTTGCCAGTGCCTGACCCACATTTTCTTTCAATCCGAAACCCTTGATTTCAAGTTTCTACTGGTCTCAGTGAAGCTCCATAGAGAGACTTGAATGAATATAGAGAAATCCAAGCAAGT
Organism: Hemiscyllium ocellatum; assembly: GCF_020745735.1. NCBI lineage: Eukaryota > Metazoa > Chordata > Chondrichthyes > Orectolobiformes > Hemiscylliidae > Hemiscyllium > Hemiscyllium ocellatum. The sequence continues at coordinate 24,322,779 of NC_083438.1, forward strand.
CTCAGCATCAGACTGCATCAAATATTTTAACGTGCACACTGAAAATGAAATTTTGCATCAAGAATTGAATGTGACATTTTCTTCTGAATTGTCGATACGGTGTGTCGAGCAGTGATAGGAATGGAACTGTGCAATACAATAGATAGTACCATTTTACAGACTAGAAGAAAGCAACTGCACAAATGTGCAATGACACACCAAATAACATTGTTCCGTCCATATGTCTCATTCTTCCCTAATTTTGAGTCCATCTTCAAGCATGTACTCTCTTCTTCGAACACAACACAAACTGAGTTTCACTGATTTCACTTGAATCACCAGCAATTGTCACAAATTCGCTTGCTTTCTCTCCTGGAGTTGTAGCTTTTCCCAGATGGACTATCTTGTCTTGAGTATCTGTTGCAAAATTTCCAATGGATTTTACTGCCGTGTTCAATTTTTCAGCCAAATGCGCTGACAGCAAATGACTTGATGCTTGTTTAGATTAGATTACTAGATTAGATTACTAACAGTGTGGAAACAGGCTCTTCGGCCCAACAAGTTCACACCGACCCACTGAAGCGCAGCCCACCCCGACCCATTCCCCTACATTTACCCCTTCACCTAACACTACAGGCAATTTAGCATGGTCAATTCATCTCACCTGCACATTTTTGGACTGTGGGAGGAAACCCGCATAGACACGGGGAGAATGTGCAAACTCCACACAGTCAGTTGCCTGAGGCGGGAATTGAACCCGGGTCTCTGGCACTGTGAGGCAGCAGTGCTAACCACTGTGCCACTAACCACTAAAATGGTTTCAGGTTAGATGGTGGCAGAGTAGGGTTTTTGAACCCAATCCATCTATCCGATTTTCATTTCATTTCTATTCGTTTTGTACTCTTTTCCATTTTCTTTCATTTTACTTACCTCCTGGGAACAGATCGCTTGTGGTGGTGTTATTGGCGGTGAGGAGAGCCCAGAGTGGACTCAAGTGGGCCCGGGGCAGGCTCATGATGGGGCAGTAATAGAAGCATCTGCATTCAGTGTAGATACTTGAAGGCAGCGACGAAGGTGAGTTTGGGCCCAGTATGACACCAACAGCATCGGTGGTGGCTGCATTGGCAAGGTCTTTGCAATAATTCATATTGGCGAGCTCAACGGTGGAGGCATGATGGCACCAAAGAGTGATGACCCCTTCTCCGGGGTGATGGTGCAGTGAAGAGCACTCATAGTTGGCCACCATGCCAATGGAGAAAGTGAGTACTGCAGATGCTGGAGATTAGAGTCAAGGGTGTGGTGCTGGAAAAGAATGGCGACACTATGCAATGCTTTTCACTGTAGTTTGTAGCAAAATACACATGATAATAAATAGATCAAATCAGTTATATCAAGTTAACATTCAACAATATGTTATCTTCACGTTACAGTAGGTTAGTTTATCATCCAACTCTGTAAACACAAGTTAACTGTTTATGTACCACGTGGTTCAAATTAAGGCAAAATAAATGATTGGATAAAGATTTTGAGGATAATTTATTTATTAGCATGGGAGATGCTTATGTTATAGCTGTACAAGAATGGCTTAACTGTGTTCATGCATTTGCATGAATTTATATTTACAGACGCATTCTATTTTCTTGAAAAAGCACATAAGCTGTCGGCAGTGTAACATTTTATAAATTCCGACTTTGGAAATAGAACCAGTCTGACTCAAGGTTGGGATACAGACAGAATCTAACCTCACACCTTTAATGCATCATCTGAGCCGAGATATCATTTTTTTTGTATAGGACTTTAACTTCCCTCAGAACTGTGACTTGGAAGAAGTTCTGGGATTTCCACATCAATCACTCGAAACCCACATCCCCATTCTCAGTGATTAAAGACTTACCGGCAAGCTAGGTTTGTTCAAAGCATCGCATCAGTTGTATGACACTTTGATCTTTTACTATAAAGTCTGTGTCCTATGATCCTGCCTCACTAATGACCTGATGAGGAGCAGTACTCCAAAAGATTTCCAAATAAATCTGTTGCACTGTAATGTTGTGTAATTTTTAAGTTTGTCTACTCCAGTCCAATACTGGCACTGTTACATCATGTGGACCATCATGTAGGTGCTTTAAGCAGGACAGTTAGGATGGAGTTATAACTAGACTGAAGGATGTTGCTATTGGTGATAATGCTAGCCATCAATTTTTTTCCCTTCTCTCCTGATGTTTTATCTACTGCACCTGAGTTACAGTTCCTAAACCATTGCCCTGCATGTTTTAAATCAGATATTCAAACCATATGAAAAATGATGCCTCGATGATGCCGGAGCTATAGATATTTTCTCATGATTGTCTCGTGATCTGTTTCATCCTCATCTGATACTAAAGACTTTCATGAATTCCCACAAATAATCTACCCAGATTAATGCATGGGATGGTAAATGGCATATTACATATCACCTGCACAAGTGACAGATCATTACCATCTTCAACCAGTGAGAATTTTAACAACTCCTATTGGTGTTTATCGAAATTAGAGTCAAAACATTTCGTGCTGGCTCCCCAAAGGCTGACAAGTTTCCAATGTGTGAGATGTTTGGTGGATAAATTTTCACTCGCCTAAATGGTCCCAGGATGAATCAAAAATCCAAGCATATTGACTTGCATCAAGGCATATGCTTCATCAGTGCCCATTATAACACATACATGGATCCACCAGCACTGGCACAAATTAGATTAGATTAGATTCCCTACAGTGTGGAAACAGGCACTTCAGCCCGAACCAACCCTCTGAAGAGTAAGCCACCCAGACCCATTTCCCTCTGACTAATGCACCAAACACTATGGGTAATTTTAGCATGGCCAATTTACCTGACCTGCACATCTTTGGACTGTGGGAGGGAACCCATGCAGACACGAAGAGAATGTGCAATCGCTACACACACAGTCACCTGAGGCTGGAATCAAACCTGGGACCGTGGTGCTGTGAGGCAGCAGTGCTGACCACTGAGCCACCATGCCGCCCCATGTATGCTGCTTTCATATGATGGGCTCCATTAGTCACCAAGGCTCCATTGATGGCACATTTCAAGTGAGCAACACTTGTTGGAAGCAGCCATACACTGGGAAGAGCATGAACTATGTCATCTGATGTCATTCCGAATTGGAGGTGCATTGTTGTCACTAATTCTATAAGGTGCAGAAGGCTGTGGGGATTATGGTACCTTAGGACCTCAGGTTCAGTTTCAGCTTAAAGCCAGCTTTGACACCTTTTTGTCACATGAGTAATCTTAAAATGTAATTAAGACATTTGGATGGGGGGTGGGGTGCATAGCAAGAATCATTATTCTTTTCTGAGTGACAGTTTTGGATCGGCAATATTTTCCAACTTGGGATAGTATGAACCTTCATAGCTAGCGCTGTTCCCATGTCCCGTTGTTCCTAGCGGGGAAGAGGGGAAGGGGGTGGGGGGAAGGGGAGTGGGCGCTTACTTCAAAGGTGCTACCGAAGGAGACTTGATGAGTTGTGGAGTCCATCTTACAGCAAGTGCACACTTCTGCCAATGAGATGGGGATTACGCAATTGGCACATTCTATGCAGAGCTGATTAATCATCTCTTCTTCTGACTGGTGCCACATTACTTACGTAGGCAAAAGTGAGGACTGCAGATGCTGGAAACCAGAGTTTAGGTCAGAGTGGTGCTGGAAAAGCACAGCAGGTCAGGCAGCATCCGAGGATGAGGAAAATTGACATTTTGAGCAAAAGCCATCCGTCAGGAATGGTCTACGTTATTTATGTGCCTAATGGAGGCTTCTCAAGCGTACATCTGACATGTGGTTAACACATGGTATCAAGCCTTTGGAGAGTCACTGCAAAATTACACAATTTTTGTCCCATTAATCACCATTGGAGTTGTTAAGGCTCCCCCTGGTTAAAGATTGTAATCATCTGGCACTCATGTGGGAGGAATGCAACTGTCCCATTAGTAAAATGTTTCCTGTCTTACTACTGGAAAGGTATTGGCATTAAAGAAAGGTGAAGCTGATCACCGTGCAATCATAAGGACACATCTGGCCTAGTAGAGGAATGGTCTTTCATTCAGCTGCTGAGCATGGCTAGTTATCCAACACCATGATACTGGACGATGGTTAAGGAACTGTCAAAGAAGGGAAAATAAAACCACAGCTGAAATTATTACTGACTGGTCCAGTTATGATTCCCTCCTGGCTTTCGAGTTTAAAAACTCTGCTTTACATCATGATGAGTACAACTAACCCACTCTCGTACAACTACAACACAGGCATCTCCATGCTGATATGAAGGAAATGAATTTTCCCCAAAATGTTTAGCCACTAGTTTTCGTTGCTTTATGTTTAAGTGCTTAAAGTCTATTTACAATGTTGATTCAGAAAATAATGTCTTACGGCATGCAGCCGCAATATTTTCAAATGTTAACTTGAAATATGTATGTCAATTTTTCTAAATGCACATTATTTCAATTACAATTAGCACATTTAGCAGGAAAACTGCTCATGTCAGCCCAATTCATTAGCAGCTTTGTGAGGGCCACGTAGCGCATCTGTAAAAAGCTATAGAGAAGGAATTTGGCAATATCAGGAGATAAAGCGATGGATTTTGTGAGAATTGCTGGTTACTCAAGGGAAATAGGTGAAACTTAATTCATGTTTGAAGAGCTGGACATTTGGTATGTGCTTCTGAAAGGAAGCAAAATGAAGGAAGAGAAAGAGGTGTGTGCCAAAGAAATTATTGGTCCTGTCTATGCAGGGCCACGCAATAGTATTTATGGTACTTGGAAAATCATTAGCATTGATTGTATTACGAGACTCCTGTCCTGTCACTGTTTATGTACAAGGGTGATGACTCAGGTGGAGAAATGTTGCACACATTGCTGTATGGAAAACTTCACCTTCAGTGCACATATGAAAACATTTGGTCCAGCCTGATACTGAAGTTTCGTTGGATTTCTCAGCCTTCAATTCAAGTTTCATAGAACATAGAACATAGAAAAATACAGCGCAGTACAGGCCCTTCGGCCCTCAATGTTGCGCCTACACAAGCCCACCTAACCTACACTAGCCCACTATCCTCCATATGTCTATCCAATGCCCATTTAGCCCATAAAGAGGGAGAGACCACCACTGCTACTGGCAGGGCATTCCATGAACTCACGACTCGCTGAGTAAAGAATCTACCCCTAACATCTGTCCTATACCTACCACCCCTTAATTTAAAGCTATGCCCCTTCGTAATATCTGACTCCATACGTGGAAAAAGGTTCTCATGGTCAACCCTACCTAAACCCCTAATCATCTTGTACAACTCTATCAAGTCACCCCTAAACCTTCTTTTCTCCAATGAAAACAGCCCCAAGTACCTCAGCCTTTCCTCATACGATCTTCCTACCATAACAGGCAACATCCTGGTAAACCTCCTCTGCACCCGGTCCAGTGCCTCCACATCCTTCCTATAGTATGGCGACCAAAACTGCACACAATACTCCAGATGCAGCCACACCAGAGTCTTATACAACTGCAACATGACCTCAGGACTCCGGAACCCAATTCCTCTACCAATAAAAGCCAGTACGCTATATGCCTTCTTCACAGGACTATTTACCTGGCTGGCAAATTTCAGAGATCTGTGTACATGGACACCAAGATCTCTCTGCTCATCCACGCTACCAAGTATCGGACCATTAGCCCAGTACCCCATCTTCTTGTTACTCTTACCAAAGTGAATCACTTCATACTTAGCTACATTGAACTCCATTTGCCACCTTTCTGCCCAGCTCTGCAGCTTATCTATATCCCACTGTAACCTGCCACATCCTTCATCACTGTCAACAACTTCACCGACTTTCGTATCATCCGCAAACTTGCTCACCCAACCTTCTAGCCCCTCCTCCAGGTCATTTATAAAAATGACAAACAGCAACGGTCCTAAATCAGATCCTTGCGGAACACCACTGGTAACTGCATTCCAAGATGAACCTTTACCATCAACTACTACCCTCTGTCTTCTTCCAGCCAGCCAATTCCTAATCCAAACCTCCAACTCACCCTCAATGCCATACCTCCGTATTTTTTGCAGTAGCCTACCATGGGGAACCTTATCGAACGCCTTACTAAAATCCATATACACCACATCTACTGCTTTACCCTCGTCCACGTCCTTGGTCACCTTCTCAAATAATTCAATAAGGTTTGTGAGGCACGACCTGCCCGTCACAAAACCATGCTGACTATCCTTGATCACATTATTCCTATCCAGATGTTCATAAATCCTATCCCTTACAATTCTCTCTAAGACTTTGCCCACAACAGAAGTGAGACTCACCGGCCTATAGTTACTAGGGTTATCTCTACTCCCCTTCTTGAACAAGGGAACCACATTTGCTATACTCCAGTCATCTGGCACTATTCCTGTAGACGAGGACATAAAAATCAAGGCCAATGGCTCTGCAATCTCCTCCCGTGCTTCCCAGAGAATCCTAGGATAAATGCCATCAGGCCGAGGGGACTTATCTATTTTCACCCTTTTCAGAATTTCCAACACCTCTTCCCTACATACCTCAAAGCCATCTATTCTAATTAATTGTGACTCAATATTCACATCGGCAACAATGCCCTGTTCCTGAGTGAATACTGATGAAAAGTATTCATTCAGTGTCTCCCAAATTTCTTCAGCCTCCCCACGCAACTTCCCACTACTATCTTTGACTGGACCTATTCCTATCCTAGTCGTTCTTTTATTCCTGACATACCTATAGAAAGCCTTTAAATTTTCCCTAATCTTATCAACCAAGGACTTTTCATGTCCCCTCCTTGCTGCTCTTAGCTCTCTTTTTAGATCCTTCCTGGCTACCTTATAACTCTCAATCGCCCCAATTGAACCTTCATGCCTCATCTTTACATAGGCTGGTCTCTTCCCTTTAACAAGGGGTTCCAATTTCTTATTAAACCACGGCTCCCTCACACAACCCTTTCCTCCCTGACAGGTACATATTTATCAAGGACACTCAATAGTTGCTCCTTGAACAAGCTCCACATATCGATTGCACCCTTCCCTTGAAGCCTACTTTTCCAAGCCACGTATCCTAAGTCATGCCTCACTGCATCATAATTTCCCTGCCCCCAGCTATAACTGTTGCTCTGTAGTGCACACTTATCACTCTCCATCACAAGAGTAAAAGTCACCCAGTTGTGGTCACTGCCCCAAAGTGCTCACCTACCTCCAATTCTAACGCCTGGCCTGGTTCGTTACCCAGAACCAAATCCAGTATGGCCTCACCTCTTGTTGGCCTGTCTACATATTGTGTCAGGAAACCCTCCTGCACACATTGGATAAACACCGACCCATCTAACGAACTCGAGCTATAGCTTTCCCAGTCAATATCTGGAAAGTTAAAGACCCCATAACAACTACCCTATTACTTTCACTCTTCTCCTGAATCATCCTCGCAATCCTTTCTTCTACGTCTCTAGGACTATTAGGAGGCCAATAGAAAACTCCTAACAGGGTGACCTCACCTTTCCTATTTCTAAGCTCAGACCAAACTACCTCAGATGGCGAGTCTTCATCCATTGTCCTTTCCACCGCTGTAATATTATCTTTGACAAGCAATGCCACACCTCCCCCTCTTTTACCCCCACCTCTGACCCTACTAAAACATTTAAACACTGGAACCTGCAACAGCCAATCCTGTCCCTGTTCTACCCATGTCTCCATAATAGCCACAACATCGAAATCCCAGGTACCAACCCACGCTGCAAGTTCACCTACCTTATTTCGTATACTTCTCGCATTGAAGTATACACACTTCAAGCCACCTTCCTGTTTACAGGCATCCACCTTCGAGATTGATGCATGTTCCTAACCTCCCTATACTCCAGGTCCTGCACCCTAAAGCTACAGTCCAGGTTCCCATGCCCCTGTAGAGTTAGTTTAACCGCCCTCCCACCCCCCCCAAAGAGCACTAGCAAACCTCCCCCCAAGGTTACTGGTGCCCCTCAGGTTCAGGTGTAGACCATCCTGTTTATAGAGGTCCCACCTTCCCCAGAAAGAACCCCAGTTATCCAGAAACCGGAATCCCTCCCTCCTGCACCATCCCTGTAGCCACACATTTAACTGCTCTCTCTCCCTATTCCTGGACTCTCTATCACGTGACATGGGTAACAAACCAGAGGCAACAACTCTGTTTGTTCTAACTCTGAGCTTCCAACCTAGCTCCCTGAAAGCCTGCCTAACATCCTCATCCCTCTTCCTACCTATGTCGTTGGTGCCAATGTCGACCACGACTTCGGGCTGCTCCCCCTCCCCCTTAAGGACCCGGAAAACATGATCAGAGACGTCACGTACCCTTGTCTTTCTTCCCAGAGCTTCACTAAACTTGAGCTTAAGGACTTGGAACTTTCAAGAAATTAATTTCTTTCTGCACTTTCTTTCTCCTTTACTACCAATCCTGGGAATCATTGTTTTGTTCAAGGACGTAAATCTCTATCAGTTTCTCGCAATAGCCATTCCTTTAGGTTTACCTGTGTAAGTGTTAGCAAGATCACAGTTCACAATACCACATTACATCTTCACACATTCCAACATCTTACCAAACAGGTTTGATGTTTCCAGTTGAACTTTAATAAGTTCTCTGAATTCTGTTATTGCATTGACAGAGAATTATTGGAATCCCTCATCAGACAGGGACGACTAGAGGTACTTTAACCTGTGAGTCACCGCAGGCTGGATATGCAGGATCTGCATGATGATTTCAACCTTGAACTCGTGCCACAGGCTGCTCCTTCAAATGAGATAAGCAGCCATCTAAACGAGTGTGAGAACTGACCTTGGACCATTGTACTTTTTGTTGGAAAATGATATTCAACACCGAGACGCTGTTGAAAGGAAGAACAAACTGCTAACTAGCAGATTTGTGGGCTTTGGGGAACATTAGGATAAAATATAGTGAGGAGAAACTACTTTTGTAAAAACACTGCTTACTTTACTAAGTTCAAATTTGTTTCCTCTTCCATGTGGATTTATTCAGTAAAAGATTATGATTGTGGTATTTGCTTTTTCCCCTTTCCTGTGATTGACATCAGTGATGAAAATGTGTTGCTGGAAAAGAGCAGCAGGTCAGGCAGCATCCAAGGAACAGGAGATTCAACGTGTCGGGCATAAGCCCTTCTTCAGGAATGCTGAAACTGTGTTGCTGGAAAAGCGCAGCAGGTCAGGCAGCATCCAAGGAGCAGGAGATTCGACGTTTCGGGCAGAAGCCCTTCAGGAATGCTGAAACTGTGTTGCTGGAAAAGCGCAGTAGGTCAGGCAGCATCCAAGGAACAGGAGATTCGACGTTTCGGGCAGAAGCTCTCCAGCATCTGCAGACCTCACTTCCTCCTCATTGACATCAGTGAGGCAACTCAATTAGAAGGAATGAAATTAACTCAGTAGTAGGAAGCGAAATAGGGCCAGGTGATGTAGAATCTGTGTGGGTAGAGTTGAGCAACCAAAAAGGTAAAAAGAAAACGATAGCTGGCATTATGTACAAACCTCTAAAGAGGAGTCAGGAGCTGGGGCGCAATGTACACCAGAAGATAGAAAATATGTGTAGGAAAGGCAAAGTTCCAGTGGATAGGGGGAGATTTCAATATGCAGGCGGACTGGGAAAATTAGGTTGGCAGTGGATTTCAAGAAAAGGAATTTGAGGAATGTCTGTGAGATGGCTTTTTGGAGCAGTTCATGGTGGAGCCCACAAGGGAAATGGCAATACTGGATTTTGTGCTGTGCAAAGAGGCAGACTTGAGAAGGGAGCTTAAAGTGAAGGAACCCTGAGGAGGCAGTGATCATAATGTGATTGCATTTACTTTGCAATTTGAGAGGGAGAAGATAGAATCGGAGGTAACAGACCTACCCCTGAATAAAGGCAAATGCAGAGGTATGAGGGAGGAGCTGAGTAGAATTGACTGGGAGAGGAGCTTAGCAGGAAAGATGGTGGAGCAACAATGGCAGGAGTTTCTGGGAGTAATTCAGGAGGCACCGCAGAGATTCATCCTGAGGAAAAAGAAGCATGGTCCAGGTAGGATGAGGCAACCATGACAGACCTGAGAAGTCAGGGAAAGCACAAAAGTGAAAGAGAAAGCATATAATGTGGTCAGCCAGAGGATTGGGAAGCTAACAAAGACTAACAGGGCAACAAGAAAACAAGATATAGGAGGAAGAAGATTAAATATGAGGGTATGCTCGCCAGTGATATAAAAGAAGACTGTAAAATTTTATTTAGATATATAAAGGGCAAAGCAAAGGCAAAAAAATGGACATTGGGCTTGGGAAAATGACACTAGAGAGATAGGAGTGGGGAACAAGAAAATAGCTGTGCAACTGAATAATTACTTCAAGAGAGTCTTCACAGGTATGGTAAAAGATAAGAATTCTGATTACGTGGAAGTGCATGGTAATATTCCAAAATGTCAAGAGAATGGGAGGGCAGAGCTGAGTATGGTGGCCATCACCAAGGAACAGGGGCTAGAAAAAACTGAATGGTCTGAAGGTGAATAAATAACCTGGACCAGTTGGACCGCACCCCAGACTTGTAAGGGAGAGAGCTGAAGAGATAGTGGAGGCGTTAGTGGTGATCTTTTAAGAATCTCTGGAATCAAGGAGGGTCCCAGAGGACTGCAAAGTTGCCTAATGTGACACCCCTGTTTAAAAAGGGAGTAAGGCAAAAGCAGAAAATTACAGAATGATTAGCCTAACCTCGATTGTGGGTAAGATCCTGAAATCCATGGTAAAAGATAAGAATTCTGATTACGTGGAAGTGCATCGTAAAATAGGGCAAAGTCAGCACAGTTCCATCAAGGGGAGGTCATGCCTGACTACATCTATTAGAATTCTTTGAGGAAGGAACGAGCAGGTTAGACCAAGGAGAGCCAAGGACATTATCTACCTGGACGTCATGAAGGGCCTTGACAAGTGCTGTACATGAAGCTACAGAGAAAGATAAGGTCCTATGGTGTTCGAGGCAAGGTACGAGCGTGGATAGAAAACTGGCTGCCTGGTATAAAGCAGAGAGTGGCAATAAAGGGTCCTTCTCAGGATGGCAGCCAGTGACATCATGTTCTGCAAGGCTCAGTTTTGGACCACATTTTTCACTTTACACATTAACAATATAGATGAAGGAACTGAGGGCTTTCAGGCTACATTTGCAGATGATACAAAGATCCGTAGAGGGACATGTAGCAATGAGGAGGTGGAAAGGCTGCAGAAGGATTTTGACAGATTAGGAGAATAGGCAAAGAAGTGGCAGATGGAGTACAACATGGGAAAGTGTGAGGTCGGGTACTTTGATAGGAAGAATAGTGGTGTGGGCTATTTTCTGAAATGGGAGATCATTGAGAAGTCTGAAGTTCAAAGAGACTTGAGAGTTCTAGTCCAGGATTCTGACAAGGTAAACTTGTAACAAGAGTCAATAGTTAAGAAGGCGAATGCAATGATGGCATTCATTTTGAGATGATTTGAAAATAAAAACAAGGATTTCTACTGAGGCTCTATAAGGCTCCAGTCAGACCACATTCGGGATATTGCATGCAGTCTTGTGCCCCATATATCTGGAAGGATTACTGGCCCCGGAGCGTGCTCAGAGGAGGTTCACAAGAATGGTCCCAGGAATGAAAAGCTTAACATGTGAGGAATATGTGAGGATGCTGGGTTTATACTGGATGGAGTTTAAAGGATGAGGGATGATCTTATTGAATATTACAGAATGCCAAATGGCCCGGACAAAGTAGATGTTGGGAAAATGATTCTATTGGTAGGAAAGACTAGGACCAGAAGGCATAGACTTGGAGTAGAGGGAAGATCTTTTAGAATGGAGCCAAGGCGAAACCTCTTCAGCCAGAGAGTGATGCATCTGTGGAATTCACTGCCACACAAGGTTTTGGAAGCCATCTCATTGAGTATATTTAAAACTGAGATGGACAGGTTCTTGAGTATCAAGAGGATCAAGAGTTATGGGGAGAAAGCAGAAGAATGGGGTTGAGAAACCTGTCAGCCATGATTGAATGCTAGACGAGACTCAATGGGCTGAATGGCCTAATTTCTACTCCTATGTCTCATGGTCTTCTGGTGAGGTGAAGACGAAAGCATTTCATTCCACAATTGCTGAACATGAATAGTGCAGATATGGTGGTAGAAAATGGCATCCCTGAGGGGTTCAGTTGTGTATATATCGACTTCATCACTTTATTGTTCTGTAATCGCTGAAAGCTTATCACTTGTGACCAACTACTTAGGCATGAATAACTATCTGGTCTGGTGTATGCAATTTCCTCTCCAATTCTTGTTGCTGTACGTCTCCCAGGCAATTTTCCGTGTTGAGAGCTGTGTAAAGCTACGAAGTCCTATTTTAATGTACTTACTGCACGCCTGCTCTGTAATCCACCTGGGTTAATATGTGAACAAATTCATCGCATAAACTTTTGTAACTGTGAAGTGGCTAAACAAGCATTATTTATTTTCGTTATTGAATATGCTGTGTTGATTTTTTTTTAAAAAAAACTTGCTTCAGTGAATAACATTTTATTCGGTTGTCTTCCATTACATATATATCAATCATAGATAAATGATAATTCGGTTGAGCAGTGTTTCAAAGTCCATTTGAATACTTTATATGGCATGCTTTCAACTTCCAAACAGTGCTGGTTGTGATGCACGGCTTCATGCAGAGAAGTGAGAAATATTGCACTCAGAACATTCTCCCTGTCTTGGCGAGTGATTGTGATGCATGCAAGTGCATCACTGCCCTGCATTCCACTCTCATGCGTTCATGGTGTCTCTTATATCAACAGAATTTGCAATTCATCCAAAATAATATTGTGCCGATAATTTCTTTCTGCACTTTACACTGGCACATTAGATTCATAGTCAAGATGAGAGTGGTGCTGGAAAAGCACAGCAGGTCAGGCAGTGTCCGAGGAGCAGGAAAGTCAACGTTTCAGGCAAAAGCCCTTTAAACATCGATTTTCCTGCTCCTCGGATGCTGCCTGACCTGCTGTGCTTTTCCAGCACCACTCTAATCTTGACTCTCATCACCAGCATCTGCAGTACCCACTTCTGCCTACATTAGATTTATAGGTCAATTGTGTTTTTTATAATTTTACTTTAAAATAATGTCACAACATCCTTTGATCGATGGGAGTCACAATACCTATTTTTGTTCTCCCCTGTTTTGCTCCTGTACTTTCTATCGATTGTCTAGTTTTCATTCTCTGTCACTCAATATTGAAACCATTTTTATCTCTCTTCTACTTTCTTGTAAAACATAAAGTCATGTTTAGTGCTGTTGAAGTTAAACAAGTTAGTTACACCTGTTATGGACTCGGTCAGACCACTCAAAACATTCTTAAGCACGCAGCCCTAAACCATAACTTTGCAATTTGTTTTGGTTAAGTGTACAGTGAAAATTACCCAGAGTAAGTTAGCCAAGTTGACTACTAGATTTTAAAACAGATAAAAATGTATTCACAAAATTACACAATGAAGCACAAAAAACAGAATGAAGAACTCCGACAGAACTCAGTATATCCAAACGAGATTTAATTATGCTGTTCCAAATATAGACAACATTCCCAATAAGTTGAAAATGTGTTGCTGGAAAAGTGCAGCAGATCAGGCAGCATCCAAGGAGTAGGAGAATCAACGTTCCGGCATGACCCCTTTCTCAGGAATAATTCCTGAAGAAGGGCGCAGAAGGGCTCCCGAAACGTCGATTCACCTGTTCCTTGGATGCTGCCTGACCTGCTGGGCTTCTCCAGCAACACAGTTCCAGCTCGGATCTCCAGCATCTGCAGTCCTCAATTTCTCCTCGACATTCCCACTAAGCAAGTTTCCTTGAAAAAACCATATAAATACCACATTTGGGGTATTGTGTGCAGTCTTGTGCCCCATATACCTGGAAGGATTACTGGCCCCGGCGCGTGCTCCGAGGAGGTTCATGGGAATGGTCCCAGGAATGAAAAGCTTCATGTGTGCGGAATATGTGAGGATGCTGCGTTTCTACTGGATGGAGTTTAAAGGATGAGGGATGAGCTCATTGAATAATACAGAATACCGAATGGCCTGGACAAAGTAGATGTTGGGAAAATGATTCTATTGGTAGGAAAGACTAGGACCAGAAGGCATAGCCTTGGAGTAGAGGGAACATCTTTTTGAATGGAGATAAGGCGAAACCTCTTCAGCCAGAGAGTGATGAATCTACGGAATTCACTGCCACACAAGGCTGTGGAAGCCATGTCATTGAGTATATTTAAGACTGAGATGGAAAGGTTCTTGAGTATCAAGGGGATCATGTGTTACGGGGAGAAAGCAGAAGAATGGGGCTGAGAAACCTATCAGTCATGATTGAATGCTAGACGAGACTCCATGGGCTGAATGGCCTAATTTCGTTCTGCACTTGTGACCAACTTATGGTCTTCTGGTGAGGTGAAGATGAAAGCATTCGTTCCACAATTGCTGAACATGAATAGTGCAGATATAGTGCGAGAAAATGGCATCCCTGAGGGGTTCAGTTGTGTATATTTCGACTCCATCACCTTATTGTTCTGTAATCGCTGAAAGCTTATTACTTGTGACCAACTACTTAGGCAGACCATCTGGTCTGGTGTATGCAATTTCCTCTCCAATTCTTGTTGCTGTACGTCTCCCAGGCAATTTTCAGTGTTGAGAGTTGTGTAAAGCTACGAAGTCCTATTTTAATGTACTTACTGCACGCCTGCTCTGTAATCCACCTGGGTTAATATGTGAACAAATTCATCCCATAATTTTTTGTAACTGTGAAGTGGCTAAACAAGCATTATTTATTTTCTTTATTGAATATGCTTTGTTGATTTTTTAAAAAAAAACTTGCTTCAGTGAATAACATTTTTTTCGGTTGTCTTCCATTACATATATATCAATCATAGATAAATGATAATTCGGTTGAGCAGTGTTTCAAAGTCCATTTGAATACTTATATGGCATGCTTTCAACTTCCAAACAGTGCTGGTTGTGATGCACGGCTTCATGCAGAGAAGTGAGAAATATTGCACTCAGAACATTCTCCCTGATTTGGCGAGTGATTGTGATGCATGCAAGTGCATCACTGCCCTGCATTCCACTCTCATGCGTTCATGGTGTCTCTTATATCAACAGAATTTGCAATTCATCCAAAATAATATTGTGTTGTAATTTCTTTCTGCACTTTACACTGGCACATTAGATTTGATATAATATGGTTAATGTAATTTCTGCAGTTTCATGCATTTATACACACACACACACACACACACACACACACACAACATACACACACACACCTCACACATAAACCCACACACATACACACACCTACACACACCTCACACATAAACCCACACACATACACACACCCACACACACACTCACTCACACACACACACACACTCTCTTGGTATGAGTGGTGTAATTTCTATACTAAAACTAAGGTTTAATGAATAAAAGCTAAATTATGAAACTAATGATCGACTAGGCCATAATGAAGCATGAATTAGAAGTTACCTCTGTAAAGCCAGGAACATGGTAACCTTGGGCAAGAAACCAAGGAATGCTTCAATTAGACACAGAGGGCAGAATACAATGAAAGCTCTTTTCATGACATATACAAAAATCAATAAATGTTATAACTAGTAGAACATGAAGATAATAAAGGAATGTGCCAGCTAACAGAAATTATAAAAAATATAACATTTTAATTAAAGAAATTGGCAGAGAAAAGCGTGAAATGCTTTAACCAATGGAATTGTCATTAATGATTTTTAATGTAAGAAAATTAATAGCGTGAGATGTTTTAACCAATGGAATTATCACTAATGTTTTTGAATGGGAAATTAATGTATAAATATTGGTGCTGTAAAATCTTCCATTGCGATTTCCGAAGTCTTTTTTGGAAACTCGCCCAATCTTCGAAGATTGAATAAACATCTGTTGCTCCGTTTGTGTGTGTCTCGCAGTATTTCGAATTGCCACGGGAGAAGTGATAGCCGGTGGGGATAAGGACTGATACCAGTCAACTTGGAATTCGCCTTTTTGAACTTAACCTTGCAGACAGTCTCCCTTGATACAAGGGTTAAAGGACAATCCGCGGTTGGCAGAGTTTGGAGGCAGGACCCGGTTGTTCTGAATCAGATCCCTAGAGTTAGAATAGTTAGCCAAGTGTCAGGAACTATTCTCCGGAGATTCAGAAAGCCTAGACAGAAATCACTTATAACAAATTTGGGGGCTCGTGTCCGGGATCCTAAACAGAACTCCCACGGGAGGCTCTGAATGATTCTGGGACACTGTGACACACACAGATGTTTGAGCAAACGATGTGAATAGGTGGCGCTCGCAATAAAGTAAAAAGGTTGAAGCTTCGAAAAAGTAAAAAGGTGATTTTTTACTTTGAGTCGGACAATTCCGTGCACGGATCAAGGTAAGAACCTTCTCTGGTATTTGGGGTTTTCGCGGAATTGAGAAGGGTACACTGCCTTGTCGACTCGGTGGTTGTGACAGGTAAACGGGATACATGGGTTAATTGAGTAACCAGAGTGTAGGTTAGCCTGAAGACCAACCATGGGTGGTCGAGGTTCCAGGTCTAAAAAGGAACGGGAAGACGAAACCCCAAAAATTCCCCTTGATAGTCCGCTGGGACGAAAATTGGGGAATTGGAGTCCCTCCGAAAGTCGGGGCTTAAAGAAAAAGGAAATGATAAAATACTATTGTTTTGTTTGGGTAAAAGAACCCATCCGTCCGCCATCAGTGATCTGGTCAAAATTTGAATCGGACGAGGATTGGGTTTGTCAAATTTTAAATGATTATGTAAAGAATAAACAGAATCCAGGTTTAAAGGAGAGCGAGTATGCTGCATGTTGGGTAGGGAACCTGACAGCAACTGCTCCAACCCCAGTACCCTTATATCCTTTAACCCCACTGAAAGAGAGTAAGTGGGAAGTGTTAGAGAACTTACCCCCGCCTGTGGCACCCCCGCCATATGCTCTTCAGGAGGAACAACGGCAGCGGTCGTTGGAGAATCAGGGAGCGGGATCCAAGGGATCTGGCGAAGGGGACGTGGAAGCCACAGCAGCAGGGGCTGAGGGGGTAAGGAGATCTGCACGGTTAAAGGAGAGAGAGATGAGGGGAAAAGGTGATAAAGAAGTAGTGAGACTGTGTCCCCTACGGGAGGTCCCGTTTGGGGAACGGACCACAGGATTTGTTGTAGCCCCCATTAAACTCAAATGATATAAGACAACTGAAGTTTATTTTTTACCAGCAGCTTGCAGTAAGACCGACAGAGAGAGAGAGAGAGAGAGAGCGAGAACAGCTCGCAAAACATTTAACCCTCTGTGATTCGGTTTGAATGCACATTTGTTTGTTGGTGATTGAATGAGGAAGTTTCATTCACTGGAGCTTGAGTTCCAGGATTGTTTTAAATGTGATTTTTATGAAAACTTAACGTGATTTATTTTCAATATGTGAAGGACAGTTGTAGTTTCAGTTCAACAGTAGACTGTCGGGGGAAAAAAGACGATAACTTCCATGGTTATTATCTGAGACCTTGGATTCGGCCATTAGAATTTTTTTAAAACTTGAATTGACAAATTATTGTAAGACAGCTCTGATTATTTTACGACCTCAAGTGTTGTAATTGAGAAATAATTGGTCAGGAGTACATAAGAAAACTAATTTTGGATCTAAATTAGGGTACTAAATCTGGGTGATTACAGTCGATTTTAAAATTGGGAACTGTATGCATTTTACATTTTAAATATTAAATACTGAATAAATGGACGTAAATATATAAATATGTTTACAAGTTAGGAACAGGCTTTAAAGTTAGTCAAGCATGAATTAATAAATTGGGGTTTGAGGATATGAGAAGCTAGGAACACTGCAATATTTCTTAAAAAAAAAGGAAGAACGTATCGACTAAAGTGCTGATAGGGGACAAGGAGATTGGGTTTGTGTGTGACCCCCTCACCAGTGGGGAGGTCGGAACATTTAAAAGGAAATGACGGTCCTGGATGAGAATCCGATAGGATTGTCAGAACAAATTAATTTATTTTTGAGACCCAGTCTGTATATGTGGGCTGAGTTAATGTCTATTTTTGAATATACTATTTACTGGGGGAGAAAGGAGACTTATATGGGGATACTGGATAGGGAAAGTGTTAATTGAGATAAAAAAAAACTAGTAGCAGTGCCGGTATTAAGCTTGCCGGACAATTTGGCATGAGAGGGGGATGGTTAGGGGTGAAGACAAATATCCCCTTCAGAACCCTAACTGGGAGCACCACAACATAGAAGGGTGGAATAATATGTTAGACATGCAAAATTTGATAATTCAAGGGATACAAACTTGCATCCCCAAACAACAAAATTTAGCCAAGGTTTTCGACCTGAGGCAGGGAAAGGACGAGTCTCCCTGTGCATTCTTACACAGATTAAGGGAGTCGGTTAGGAAATGTTCGGGTATAGACCCAGATGGGGAAATAGGATGACGGATGGTAAAGGTTCACTTCGTGACAAAGGCATGGCCTGATATCCAGAAGAAGTTACAGAAGATAGAGGACGGGAACGGTAGAAATGAGTCGGAGTTGTTACAGGAGGTTCAGAAAGTATTTGTATAGAGAGACATAATGGCGGAGGAACGGAAGGCTAAGATAATGGTAGCAGTAGTAAGGGAGGACTGTATGAAAGACAAAAGGAGTCGGATAAATAAGGTGGTTATCTAAATCTGAATATTTATGTCTTTGTTGGCCGGCCCCCGATAGGAATTTTGTGTTGGTGAAGATTTATGTGTGTCTTTGTGTGTGTAAATTTGATTGTAAAAAAAGTCTCTGTGGATGTGAGAATTTGTGTTTGTGTATGGATTTTTTTTTAAAAAAGGCTTCTCAGCTAACAAGTAGTTTAACACTTTGTGCTCTGGCTTGAATTCATCTGTTTGTTAATGGTTTTATGTGTGAAACTTGTTGTTTGTCATTTGATTCAGTGTGCTATTTTTGATTGTAATTTTATGAATGCTCAACGTTATTTTTTTTTCTCATGATATGATTTTATTAGCACTTAAGGAGGACCCTGATACTGGGAGAAAACAGCAGTATAGGTGGACTGTCTTAGCTGAAGGTTTTACCGAGTCACCAAACTTGTTTGGACAGATCCTAGAACAAGTTCTTGAGGGCTTGACTTTAAGGCCAACTTTAAAGTTAATTCAGTATGTGGACGACCTCCTGTTGTCCGGTCCCACCCAAACTGACACACAGCAGGGAACCAATGATATATTAAACTACCTTGCAGTGAAGGGATTGCGAGTTAGTCAGAACAAACTACAGTATGTGGAACGGGAAGTAAGATATTTAGAGCATTTGATCAGTCAAGGGCAGAAGAGAATAAGCCCTGAAAGAGTAAAGGGAATTGTAGAATTAGGACTACCCCGAACTAAGAGGGAACTCCGAAAGTTCCTGGGTTTGCTGGGTTATTGCAGACTCTGGATAGATAATTATGCTACAAGCAGTAGCAGCCACTGCTAAGCTAGTGGAAGAAAGCCAGAAACTGACGTTTGGAGCACCACTGACTGGTTACTCCTCACCAAGTCCGCACTATTCGAAATCAAAAAGCGGGACGATGGCTCACAGACTCCCAAATCCTGAAATATGAGGCAGTGCTCTTAGATAGAGAGGACCTTAAGATAGAGGTGGGTGCATGTTCAAATCCGGCTGACTTCTTATGGAAAGGAGGACCATTCATGAGATTGAGTGCAAGGTAGTAATAAGTTAGAACAATTCCAAATTCACACGACATGAGGGGTGGTATCCACCTTCAGGAAAATGAGGCAGGGGAGCAGTGGCTCCGGAATAGATGTACAAAGAAATAGGCTGCTGATAAGGCAGGGGGGAACAGAAACTTTGAGGGCAGATGCGAATTAATATGGGTAACTTGAGAGTGAGTTTCAGGACGTTGAGACAGTAAGTAGACTGTATTGCGCTGAGATTGTTTGTGGGGGCTATACGGCGCGTAGGGCTGCATTGAAAAACGGTAGGTAGGGAGCGGGAGCTCCGGGGGCGGATGCGCCCAGACACAGGGAAAACATTACATTTGACAACTGCGATGTGCTTGAAAGAATTAAAATGTTACTGACAACCGAGCCTGAACAGTTCCATATGTAGAGCAGTGACCTCCGGGAAAAAGGGGGGGAAGATCTGCCACATGGGGACTGCCCAGCAGTACTGGAGACTGCGAGTGGAGATAGTTGGGGAAAAGAATTAGCACTTGAAGACCTGGTGGTCGAGGGGAGGTCGCTATGTGCTCCGATGCGCAGACACAGGAGACAGTGACAGGCAGACATAGACAGAGAGACCAACACCGTATGAGAGAGAGAGAGAGAGAGAGAGAGAGACTGGCTGTGTGTGAGGACCTACAGAGAGAGAACGGAAGCTATTACATTTTGTTGTGTTTCTGGCTGAAAGTCATCTGTTCGTTAGTGCATGAATGTTTGAGTGTTTATCACCTAGAGCTTGAGTCACGAGATATGTGTATCTGTAAATATGTTGAGACCCTGGGCTTCGCTGTTTCTCGTTTACTTCACCAGGGACTCCTGACTCAGACACCACCTCTGGATTTCGCTGTGCACACTATTGAACCCGATGAAGGGGTTTTGATCAAACATTGACAACAGCAACTCTCGAACTTGTGTGGGACGGCCCGTTCCTAGTACGCCTCACCACTAACGGCGGAGAAAGGCTGGCAAATGGCCAGTAACCTCTCCAATTAAGAAAGGAGTCTGGACAGCCGAATCAACACGTGACCCACTATAACTCAGACTGAACAGACTTTGATTAACTGACTATACTATGGCGACGTGAGTGCGGGGACTGTTTCTTCAGAATTGTATGTTAACCTTGTTTTGTACTTTATTTTAATGTTTAAGTTCTTAGCACTAGTCAGAATTATGCTGCTATTCCTGTTATTTCTGAGTTTAGCTCATATATCTTTTTCAGATGTTGTGTTAATGATTTCTGTTTCGGAATTACCACAAGTTATAAAAATTGATGCTTGCAGCCTAAGTAGAATGCCCAGATGTAGAGTTTAAAAGGGAATATCTTTCCTCCAAGATATTTCTTCACACCCTATCGAACACAATGTTTGGGCCGCAAAAGCCACCGCCTGGCATCACTATCCATAGAGCCCCCTTTAGCCCAGCCCTAAACTGTTTTGACAGGAAGTGTCATCCTATATATCTCACCATTAAAAAAATGCTTCCTCTGAAGACTCATTTCCCCATAAAAATGGGTCCCAACTCCTTAGTAAGGATTTAAAGATAGAGATGACAGTGCATGGGAAGCGTTTTGTGGGCTGCTGTTTTTGAATTGGCGTCGGACGGGGACAGCCTTTGGGATTCCTTGATTCTAAACTGCAACCTTTAACCCCTTACACTGATCCAAAGTCACTGCAGGTTATAGAGGTTAAAGACCTGAGACAGACTCTTGAAATTGAAACAGGATATGGAGAAACAAATGCCTGGATTAAATGGGTTAAATATACTGTAAAAAGCCTGAACATAAGCAATTGCTATGCATGTGCCTCCGGTAGGACAGTGTCTCAGGTAGTTCCCTTTCCGCTCGGGTGGGAGCGAAACAAACAGGGCATGGAATGCATGATAGCCCTATATCAAGATGAGACTGCATGGAAAAATCCGAATTATGCCTCTTTGTCTATGATGTTCTCTTCCTTAAAAGGACATAAGAGGCAAGCTCCCCCTGTGTTTTCTGCCGCTGTTGGGAATCACATATCGTGTGTTTATAGACAGGGTGGATCTATTGATTTGGGGGAGCTGAGATTGTGTTCGGTGATTAAAAACGTTATTGAAGCAGTGGAAGGAAGAAATTACTCATCTTTAAACGTTCCTCGAGCGGATCTGTGGTGGTATTGTGGAGGAAAACTACTGAGACCCACCCTGCCCCCTGATTGGAAGGGGATATGTGCAATTGTACAATTGGCAATACCATTCACCTTGGCATTTGGAAGAGAACAGTTAGTTGGGAGAAAAGGAAGAGATAAGAGATCACTGCTACCCACTTCTGTTGATGAAAAGATTTATCTTGATTCAATAGGGGTCCCTAGCGGGGGTGCCTGATGAGTTCAAAGCTCGTAACCAGATTTCAGCAGGCTTTGAATCATCCCTATTCTGGTGGGTTACTATTAATAAGAATGTGGATTGGATAAACTACATTTATTATAACCAAGCACGGTTTATTAACCATACTAGAGATGCAGTAAAGGGTTTGGCCGAATAACTGGATGCCACCAGTCGTATGGTTTGGGAAAATAGACTGGCCTTGGACATGCTCTTAGCTGAAAAGGGGGGCGTTTGAGTCATGATAGACTCTCAATGTTGTACTTTTATTCCCAACAATACGGCCCCTGATGGCTCGGTGACCCGTGCCCTGGAAGGTCTCCAGGCACTGGCTGATGAGATAGCTGAGAATTCAGGTGTAAATACTAATTGGACTGGCTGGCTAGAGCGGTGGTTCGGTAAATGGAAGGGGGTGATGGTCTCAGTGGTGATTACACTTCTGTTGGTAATCGGGATTTTAGTTGCATTGGGCTGTTGTATAATTCCTTCTCTGCGTGGTCTAATTACCCGCCTTATTGAGACTGCTTTGATGAAGAGTGACCCGCATACAGTAGTGGGCATTCACCTTCAAGCTGATGCAAATGATCCTGAGGCTGATTGGACAGGCCATGATTATGTTGCAGAAATTACAGACTGCATAAAAAGACAGGGGGGGATTGATATAATATGGTTAATGTAATTTCTGCAGTTTCATGCATTTATACACACACACACACACACACACACACACATAACACACACACACAACACACACACACACCTCACACATAAACCCACACACATACACACACCTACACACACACACACTCACTCATACACATACACACACCTACACACACACTCACACACACACGCACAACATACACACACCTCACACATAAACCCACACACATACACACACCTACACACATCTCACACATAAACCCACACACATACACACACCCACACACACACTCACTCACACACACACACTCTCTTGGTATGAGTGGGGTAATTTCTATACTAAAACTAAGGTTTAATGAATAAAAGCTAAATTATGAAACTAATGATCGACTAGGCCATAATGAAGCATGAATTAGAAGTTACCTCTGTAAAGCCAGGAACATGGTAACCTTGGGCAAGAAACCAAGGAATGCCTCAATTAGACACAGAGGGCAGAATACAATGAAAGCTCTTTTCATGACATATACAAAAATCAATAAATGTTATAACTAGTAGAACATGAAGATAATAAAGGAATGTGCCAGCTAACAGAAATTGTAAAAAATATAACATTTTAATTAAAGAAATTGGCAGAGAAAAGCGTGAAATGCTTTAACCAATGGAATTGTCATTAATGATTTTTAATGTAAGAAAATCAATAGCGTGAGATGTTTTAACCAATGGAATTATCACTAATGTTTTTGAATGGGAAATTAATGTATAAATATTGGTGCTGTAAAATCTTCCATTGCGATTTCCGAAGTCTTTTTTGGAAACTCGCCCAATCTTCGAAGATTGAATAAACATCTGTTGCTCCGTTTGTGTGTATCTCGCAGTATTTCGAATTGCCACGGGAGAAGTGATAGCCGGTGGGGATAAGGACTGATACCAGTCAACTTGGAGTTCGCCTTTTTGAACTTAACCTTGCGGACAGTCTCCCTTGATACAAGGGTTAAAGGACAGTCCGCGGTTGGCAGAGTTCGGAGGCAGGACCCGGTTGTTCTGAATCAGATCCCTAGAGTTAGAATAGTTAGCCAAGTGTCAGGAACTATTCTCCGGAGATTCAGAAAGCCTAGACAGAAATCACTTATAACAGATTCATAGCCAAGATTAGAGTGGTGCTGGAAAAGCAAGCAGGTCAGGCAGTGTCCGAGGAGCAGGAAAGTCGACGTTTCAGGCAAAAGCCCTTTAAACATCGATTTTCCTGCTCCTCGGATGCTGCCTGACCTGCTGTGCTTTTCCAGCACCACTCTAATCTTGACTCTCATCACCACCATATGCAGTACCCACTTCTGCCTACATTAGATTTATAGGTCAATTGTGTTTTTTATAATTTTACTTTAAAATAATGTCACAACATCCTTTGATCGATGGGAGTCACAATACCTATTTTTGTTCTCCCCTGTTTTGCTCCTGTACTTTCTATCGATTGTCTAGTTTTCATTCTCTGTCACTCAATATTGAAACTATTTTTATCTCTCTTCTACCTTCTTGTAAAACATAAAGTCATATTTAGTACTGTTGAAGTTAAACAAGTTAGTTACACCTGTTATGGATTCAGTCAGACCACTCAAAACATTCTTAAGCACGCAGCCCTAAACCATAACTTTACAATTTGTTTCGGTTAAGTGTACAGTGAAAATTACCCAGAGTAAGCTAGCCAAGTTGACTACTAGATTTTAAAACAGATAAAAATTTATTCACAAAATTACACAATGAAACACAAAGAACAGAATAAAGAACTCCGACAGAACTCAGTATATCCAAACGAGATTTAATTATGCTGTTCCAAATATAGACAACATTCCCAATAAGTTGAAAATGTGTTGCTGGAAAAGTGCAGCAGATCAGGCAGCATCCAAGGAGTAGGAGAATCAACGTTCCGGCATGACCCCTTTCTCAGGAATAATTCCTGAAGAAGGGCGCAGAAGGGCTTCCGAAACGTCGATTCACCTGTTCCTTGGATGCTGCCTGACCTGCTGGGCTTCTCCAGCAACACAGTTCCAGCTCAGATCTCCAGCATCTGCAGTCCTCATTTTCTTCTCGAACATTCTCAATAAGCAAGTTTCCTTGAAAGAACCATATAAATACCACATTTGGCGTATTGTGTGCAGTCTTGTGCCCCATATACCTGGAATGATTTCTGGCCCCGGCGCGTGCTCCGAGGAGGTTCATGGGAATGGTCCCAGGAATGAAAAGCTTCATGTGTGCGGAATATGTGAGGATGCTGCGTTTCTACTGGATGGAGTTTAAAGGATGAGGGATGATCTCATTGAATAATACAGAATACCGAACGGCCTGGACAAAGTAGATGTTGGAAAATGATTCTATTGGTAGGAAAGACTAGGACCAGAAGGCATAGCCTTGGAGTGGAGGCAAGTTATTTGAGGATGGAGATAAGGCGAAACCTCTTCAGCCAGAGAGTGATGACTCTATGGAATTCACTGCCACACAAGGCTGTGGAAGCCATCTCATTGAGTATGTTTAAGACTGAGATGGACAGGTTCTTGAGTATCAAGGGGATCAAGAGTTATGGGGAGAAAGCAGAAGAATGGGGTTGAGAAACTTATCAGTCATGATTGAATGCTGGACGATACTCCATGGGCTGAATGGCCTAATTTCTACTCCTATGTCTCATGGTCTTCTGGTGAGGTTAAGATGAAAGCATTTCATTCCACAATTGCTGAACATGAATAGTGCATATGTGGTGCGAGAAAATGGCATCCCTGAGGGGTTCAGTAGTGTATATATAAACTCCATCACCTTATTGTTCTGTAATTGCTGAAAGCTTATCACTTGTGACCAACCACTTCGGCATGAATAACTATCTGGTCTGGTGTATGCAATTTCCTCTCCAATTCTTGTTGCTGTACGTCTCCCAGGCAATTTTCAGTGTTGAGAGTTATGTAAAGCTATTAGGTCCGATTTTTATGTCCTTGCTGCATGCCTACTCTGTAATCCACCTGGATTAATATGTGAACAAATTCGTTATATAATCTTTTGTAACTATGAAGTGGCTTAACAAACATTATTTATTTTCTTTATTGAATATGCTTTGTTGAGTTTTTTGAAAAACTTGCTTCAGAGAATAACACATTGTTCAGTTGTCTTCCATAACATATATATCAATCATAGATAAATGATAATTCGGTTGAGCAGTGTTTCAAAGTCCATTTGAATACTTATATGGCATGCTTTCAACTTCCGAACAGTGCCAGTTGTGATACACAGCTTCATGCAGAGAAGTGAGAAATATTGCACTCAGAACATTCTCCCTGTCTTGGCGAGTGATTGTGATGCATGCAAGTGCATCACTGCCCTGCATTCCACTCTCATGTGTTAATGGGGTCTCTTATATCAACAGAATTTGCAATTATATCCAAAATAATACTGTGCCGATAATTTCTTTCTGTGCTTTTCACTGGCACATTAGATTTATAGTCAAGATGAGAGTGGTGCTGGAAAAGCACAGCAGGTCAGGCAGCGTCCGAGGAGCAGGAAAGTCCATGTTTCAGGCAAAAGCCCTTTAAACATCGATTTTCCTGCTCCTCCGATGCTGCCTGACCTGCTGTGCTTTTGCAGCACCACTCTCGTCTTGGCTCTCATCTCCAGCACCTGCAGTACCCACTTCTGCATACAATAGATTTATAGGTCAATTGTGATTTTTGAAACTTTACTTAAAAATAATGTCACAACATCCTTTAATCGATGGGAGTCACAATATCTATTTTTGTTCTCCCCTGTTTTGCTCCTGTACTTTATATCAATTGTCTAGTTTTCATTCTCTGTCACTCAATATTGAAACCATTTTTATCTCTCTTCTACTTTCTTGTAAAACATAAAGTCATATTTAGTGCTGTTGATGTTAAACAAGTTAGTTACACCCGTTATGAACTCGCTCAGACCACTCAAAACATTCTTAAGCAGGCTGCCCTATACCATAACTTTGCAATTTGTTTTGGTTAAGTGTACAGTGAAAATTACCCAGAGTAAGTTAGCCAAGTTGACTACTAGATTTTAAGACAGATAAAAATTTATTCACAAAATTACACAATGAAACACAAAAAACAGAATAAAGAACTCCTCCAGAACTCAGTATATCCAAACGAGATTTAATGATGCTGTTCCGAATATAGACAATCCCAATAAGCAAACTCCCTTTAAAAAACAGTTTTAATTGAATACATGCTTCCAGGTTAAAGTTGAAGGGAAAAAACACACAGAGAGAGAGAGAGAGAGAGAAAGAGTTTCCACACAGCTCACTGTTGAACTCCTCACCTGTTCAAGACTGAACTAAACTGCTCAGCTCAGCTGGAGGACTGGCAACTCCCCTTTCTTGATAAAGGTCACTTCTAAAAAAGGCCACTTTGGCCTGAAGTCATCTGTTTACATAGAAACAAAAGGCCTCTAAAAATCCTTTTCATCTCTGTACCAACCCAGACTGATTGGAGCCTGGTTTAGTTTATTACCCCTCTGTAAAAACAAAATCAAAAACAAAGTATCTTTTAGCCGAGGAACAGCTTTAAGCGATAAAAAGGGGCGAACTTTGTGACACACCATATTGCAAATGAACGAATAGGTCACATACAGTATTTCAAACTTTAGTTCTACCTTTCTCCCTCTTATATCTTCATGCAAATAATGATTACATATCGTATGGTAAAGAAATGTTAAATGATTAAATTGACTGGGAATGTAATAATATTTCACTCAACTGAAGGTTAATGATTTCATTTTGGGAGTTAGCAGAAGCAAAGCAGGCGAGCCATCAAATTAGAGGGTAAGAAAGGAGCATTCGTTGCACAGTGACAGTCTTCCTCACCTCTGACCCAGAAAATCCCTTCGTATTCCATCAGTTCTTACACATCTGAACAGTGTGGCTAAAAGTATCCAGAATGTGTCCGATTCCTCGTTCATTCCATCAGTTTCCCTGAGGAGTGAGTTTGCTACAATTTGAAAATTGTTACCATTATAACTCAAAGTGTAAAGTTTCAAACCTCACCGAACGAGTTGTTGAATTGCTGGTATTAATCACGATTTTGAGGATTTGCATAAGGTTAAGAATATTGCAAAATGAACAGAAAAAGGATCACCTTCAAATTTCTTCTCCAGTCTTCCTCCCATCATCTCCTGTGCAACAGCGAGAAGGGAAAGATGGAGAGGAGGAAGTGTAGTGGTGTTATTGTTGGACATCGAGATCCAAACACCTTCCCCCTGTCCCCCAAACTACTGATTTATAAGCATCATTCAAATATAAACATTTTTAAAGTGTGATATTATTCATCATAAAAATCAGGTCAGCATCAGTTATTCACTGCTTTTAGGTGAGATTTATATTGGCATTGGTAGTAGCAAAAGCAAAATTGATTTCATTCTCGAGTCTACCTGTGCTTCACAAACTAGATTTGGTCCATAGGTGTCAACTTTAACATAATTTAAGTCTCATTAGTTAAAACAAAAGGAATGACAACATCTAGGAACATTGCATCTTTGCTGTGCACTTGGAAACTCTGAAAGTTATTTGGTTGAATTACTATTTGAAAGTTCACACCTCTAAAGGCTTCTGGTCAGTTCTGAGTAAATAAATAGTATGTAGATTCATTTTATTCAAGCTACCCCTGTATGACACACATCTGACTTAGATGGGACTTAAATGCAAGCTTTCATAGCTAGCACTCTTCCCAAGTGAGAAGAGGTGTTGTTGACAGGACTGGACAAGTTGTGCAGTCCACCTTGTAGAAGGTGCACACTTCTGACCCCTGATGCCAATGGTAATGAAGCGTACAGCTTTATGCTGGATGGTGCCATGTTACTTCAGTGTCTTTCGACCATTCAGGCCAGTGGAGACTTCTCTAGCACACATATCAATCTGTTTGCAAGCTTGTGACAAGTGTTTGGGAAATCCAGCACAATATGGTTCAATTCTAAACCCATGAAACAACAATTGGAGGTGGTAAAATCCTCTCTGGTTGAAGGTGGAAATCCCCTTGCCCTCGTACAGAGTGGATACAATGTGTTATATACCAACCTTCGCTTTGAAATATTTCCTGAATACTAATGCAAAACAATGAACATTTTTAGTATCAAACTAGGAAGAAATTGATCATGATACAATAATAAGAAATCATTGATACTCCTGTTTTCAGAGGGATTGTATTTCACAACTTTCATACATGAAGGGGAGGTGGTGACCCAGTGGTATTAACACTAGACTTTTAATCCAGACAGCGAGATAATGTTCCAGGGACCCAGGTTCAAATCCTACCATAGCACATCTGGAATTAAGAATCTAATGTCTGCTATAAATCCATTGCCAATTGTCGGTAAAACCTATCTGGTTCCTTTAGAGAAGGAAACTGCCATCCTTACCTGGTGTGGCCTCCATGTGACTCTAGGCCCATGACAAAGTGGTTGACTCTCTGGGCAATTAGGGATGGGCAATAAATGTTACCTAGCCAGTGACGCCCGCATCCTGTTATGAAGAAAATAAAAAGATGCTGAATATGTTTAGGTGTCGGACATTGTCTTGCCATGCAATGGTTCAGGAACAGCAACTTGAGTGCATGAAAAAAATTGATCAGTAAGGAAAAACAAATCCATGACTGACATTACTATCAACTGCAACTTTCCTGGTCTCTTTATGACTGCTTGTCGAGATGTACACTGTGCTTTTTTTTTAGAAATCATCATGTATACAGCTGAAACAGCCATTCCACACGACCACCACCCATGCTGACTCCCAGGAATTAAATTTTGCCAAAATCTTTGATTTGAGTATTGTCACATGCATTTTGTTATAAAATACAGTGAAGGGTAGTGTATACATTAGATTCCCGACAGTGTGGAAACAGGCCCTTCAGCCCAACAAGTCCACACCGACCCTCTGAAAAGTAACCCACCTAAAGCCATTTCCCTCTGACTAATGCACCAAACAATATGGGCAAATTAGCATGGCCAATTCAGCTGACCTGCACGTCCTTGGACTGTGGGAGGAAACCCGCTCAGATATGGGGATAATATACAAACTCAACACAGATACTCATCCCGAGGCTAGAATTGAGCTCATGTCCCTGGCGCTGTGAGGCAACGGTGCTAACCACTGAGCCAGCATGGATTGCATCTCTACTCTCAGGCGCCGTCTTACAGTACAGGGAAAGAACACTAAACATCGGATAGTAAGGCTGAGAAATAAGGATGCAGAGAAATGGTGTTCAACTTTACATCGTTCTTGCTCAGCATGTAGCTGTGGGCCAAGGGCTTGTTGGCCAGCCAAGTGTCCTATTCACTGTATGCCATCATAGGAAAAAGAGTTGGCAGTCTTTGGTGCCATTTTGCCTCTAAAGATGCCCCCGCTGTTCTGAGTGCTGGCTGGATCTTGCCAACGTTGCCACCTGCAAAGCGGCCATTAGCGCACCGGCCGAAACCTGATTCCTCCCCAGTCATGAACCCAACGTCGATGCAGCCACTGCCGGTGACGCTGGGTCACGTACTGGGCACAAACCCCACTCTGCCGCCACCTTCATGAATCTGCACTGGATGTGTTGCCGCAAGCACCCGGAACACACTTCTGCCACAGAAGCCATGATTTGGCAACAGCACCACCTCGTCAATGCAGAAGCTGCCGGGGACCCAAGCCCGTGTCCAAGGCTGGCCCATTGAGTTCACGCTGAGCCAACTTGAAGAACAGAATCACTACAGTATGGGAACAGGCCCTTCGGCCCAACAAGTCCCCACCAACCCTCCAAAGAGTAAACCACACAGATCCATTCCCCCTGCCCTATATTTACCACTGACTAATGCACAATGGGATAATTTAGCATGGCCAGTTTACCCAACCTGCACATTCTTGGATTGAGGATGGAAACCGACACAGACACAGGAAGAACATGCAAACTCCACATTGAGAATTACCCAAGGTAGGAATTGAACCACTGTGAGGCAGCAGTGCTAAACACCAAGCCACCATGCTACCCGTGTCTGCACTGGGCTCATTCGCCACCATCAATACCATCACTACCATCGAGTTCTTCACAAGAAGCAAGGGGAAACAATGGGAAAATGAAACAGAGCGGACGGGCCTCAGGCTCAGAGTCCCACTCTACCGCCATCTTAGCGGACTTTACCCTCATTGCTTAAGTGTGTGAAAGTAAATGTCTGTTATCAGTATTGAGTCAGAAATCATCTTGTTGTTTCATGCATTTACTGTACGGTCGAATGTTAGCTTGTAATAACTGTATATTAGTTCCACCCTTCTAAATGGCCGTTAGTTCAATCACAATAAACAGACTTAAGTCAAAAAACGAAACATGGCAGTCAAATTCAATAGAATTATCCCATCGATGCTCAAGATCATGTAGTTGATCTGTGATTATCTACAGTGAAGGAATTTGGAAACATTAGGAGAAAAAGTGAGGGATTTTAAGCCCATTACTTGCTCCTCAAGTGAGCTCAGCAAAACTGAATTTAAACTGTGTTGAAAGAGCTGAACATTGGATCTGTGATAGAGTCTCAATCATACAGTCAAACAACACGGAATCAGACCCTTTGGTCTAACCTTTCCATGCTGACCATAATCCCAAACTTAATTAGTCCCATCTGCCTGCGTCTGGCCTCTATCCGCCCAACATTTCCCACCATGTACTTGCCTAAATGTCTTCTAACCTTGTAACTGTAGGACATCCAGCACTTTCTGAAGGTTCATTCCACACAACCATCCCTCCCTGAGTAAAACATTGCCCCTCATGAATTTTAATTCTTTTTCCTACTCTCACCTGAAAAATATAACCCCTAGCCTTGACATCACTCACCCTAGGGAAAATACACCTGTCGTTCACCTTACCTAGACCCATCATTATTTCATAAATCTCTATAAGGCCATCTCTCTACCTCCTATGGTCCAGTAAAAACAATGACCCAACCTATCCAGCATCTCCTTATAACTCAAATCATACATTCCCGGCAACAGCCTGGTAAACCCCTTTTAAAGTCTCTCTAACATAATGATATCATTCCTATAACAGAATGGGACTCAATATTCAAGAAGAGGCCTCAGCAATGTCTTGTAAAGCCTCAACATAATGTCCCAACTCCAACATGCAAAGGTCTAAGAAATGACGGCAAGTGCACGAAATGTCTTCTGAATCACCTTGTCCATATATGTGATACAAACTTCAAAGATTTATGTATCTAAGCCTCTAGGTCTCTCTGTCCTACAACACTGCACAAGGACCTACTTTCTCGGGTATACCAAAAAATGAATGAGTAATCGGGCTGTATACAAAATATTTCAAGACATGTTCAGATGTGTTAAGGAGTACATGGAAAATAAAGCCCGAGTTTCCGGTTGAGAGATGAGAATCATTGTCAATGCACAAAACAAACCCCTTTGCTCCCTCTATCCAATTGATTTAATGGCTTTGATTCAGGACTTGCCATTTACTAAAGGTCCATAATTAAGTCATTAATCTTCACTTGATGAAGGAAGAGAGAGGTGTTCCCTGGTGGAGGAAATGGGTTGAGATGGACTGTGATATTGAATTATTGAATTGTAGTATTGAATGTTTGCATACTTTAACACGTATATATCATGGTGCATGCCAAAAACCTGAGACTAAAGTCTTTGCAAATGAAGCCATCTTCATATATTGGCAGTTCATTGTTTTTTTTAATGGGGAGAGGTGTGATGATCTGTGCCTTTAAGTGGGATTTTATCTCTCCTGGTTCTCTTGTTGTAAACCCGGTGATGCAGTGTCTACAGCTTGGAAAGTGGAGTAAATGGTTTTGGTTTTTTAAAAAAATAATGAGACAAAAGCATCATGAATGGATGGGGTCAGGCCCTCACAGATGAAGGAATTGAGTTTTTGCTGTCAGTTGTTGATGTTGGCGTTTTGGTGTTGAAGCTGCTGAACACACCATTCTCTCTCTGCTGCTCCGTTTATTCTGTCGGTGTTCCCTTTCCTGGACTGGAGGAGATCGCAATGTCAGGAAATCTGTATTTTGACAGCGAAAGTAAGCGGACACATTTGCAAATCAAAATGTTGAATGGCTTGCCCTTGGGGAAATTGCAGATGACATCGTTATCTTGTATCTGTTGCCTTCTCATTTGAGACAAAAGTGGTTTTGGGTTTGGAAGGTGTTACCTAATGATATTTAGTTAATTTCTGCAGTGCATCTTGTAGATATTACAAACTGCTGCTGCTGAATATCAGTAGTGTAAATGGAATTGATGCATTTGGATGTGGTGTCAATGAAGCGAGCTGTTTTTACCTGGATGGGGGTATGCTTCTTCAGTGTTTTTGGAGCTGCACATATCTGGGCAAGTGGAGTGTTTTCTATCGTACTCCTGATTTGTCCCAGATGGATGGTGGACAGTCTCTCGGGAGCTAGGAGGAAAAGAGCTATATTTTGCAGTATTCCTGGTTAATGGCCTGCTTTAGCAGCCAGTGTCTATGTAATGAGTCCAGTTGGAATTGAAACTCAATGGTAATCATAAAGATGTTGATATTGTAGATTCAGTGATGGTAGCACTGATCGTGGGGTGGTGGTTAGAATGTGTATTACTTGATTAGATTCCCTACAGTGTGGAAATAGGTCCTTCAGCCCAACAAGTCCACATCGACCTCCAAAGAGTAACCCACCCAGACCCATTTCCCTCTGACTATTGCACCTAACACTATGGGCAATTTAGCATGGCCAATTCACCTTACATGCACATCCTTGGACTGTGGGAGGAAACCAGAATACCTAGAGGACACCCACGCAGACACGGGGAGGGTGTGCAAACTCCACACAGATAGTCGCTCGAGGCTTGAGTCGGACCTGAGTCCCTGGTGCCATGAAGCAGCAGTGCTAACCCACTGAGCCACCATGCCACCCCAAATTTGAATTGGGTTTTGTCTAGTATTTGTGAAGATTGAATGTTGTGCGTCAATTGTTAGTCCAAACTTGGTTATTGTCCAGATCTTGTTGCATTTGAACATGAACTTCTTCAGCATCTGAGGAGTTAGACATGAGATTGAGGGTGATTTAGCGCTTGGATCAGAAATTGTCTAGCTGAAAGACGACAGGGGACGATGGTTGATGAGAAACGTTCACCCTGGAATTCAGTTATTAGTGGTGTACCACAAGGATATGCTTTGGGGCCACTGCTGTTTGTCATTTTTACAAATGACTGAGAAAAGGGTATAGAAGGATAAGTTATTAAATTTGCGGATGAGACTAAGGTCAGTGGAGTTGTGGATAGTGCTGAAGGATGTTGTGGGTTACAGACGGACATCGGTAAGTGGCAGAGCTGGGCTGAGAGATGGCAAATGGAGTTTAACGCAGAAAAGTGTGAGGTGATTCATTTTGGAAGGAGCAACAGGAATGCAGAGTACTAGGCTAATGGTAAGATTGTTGGTACTGTTGAAGAGCAGAAAGATCTCGGTGCCATGTACATAGGTTGATAGGGTTGTTAAGAAGGCACACAATGTGTTAGCTTTTATTGGTAGAGGGATTGAGCTTTGGAGCCGTGAGGTTATGCTACAGCTGTACAAAACTCTGGTGACCACACTTGGAGTATTGTGTACAGATCTGGTCACCGCATTGTATGAAGGCTGTGAAAGCTGTGGAGAGGGTTCAGAGGAGATTTAGTCGGATGTTGCCTGGTATTGAGTGAAGGTCTTATGAGGGAAGGCTGAGGGACTTGAGGTTGTTTTTGCTACAGAGAAGATGGTTGAGAGGTGACTTAATTGAGACATACAAGATAATCAGAGATTTAGTTAGGGTGGACATGAGGGTCTTTTCCCTCAGATGGTGATGGCTAGCATGAGGAGACGAATCTGTAAATTGAGGGCTAAGAGATAAAGGACAGATGTCAGACGTAGTTTCATTACTCAGAGAGTAGTAGGGTCATGAAACGCACTGCCTTCAACAGTAGTAGATTCACCAACTTTAAGGGCATTTAAATGATCATCGGATAAATATATGGATGAAAATGGAATAGTGTAGGATAGATTATCGAGGGCCAAAGGACCTCTGCCGCGCTGTAATGTTCTATGTTTTATTAAAGGTACTGAGCATTGCGCAATCACTGGTGAACATCTCCACTTCTGACCATATGATGAAGTGAAATCATTAATGAAGTCACTGAAAATGCTTGGTCTGGGGACATTACCCAAGGAACTCCTGTCTCGGAGTCCTGGAGACAGATAGTCAACAATTGCAAGCCTCTTCCTATGTGCCACCTATGGCTCCAACCGGTGGTAATTTGAACTCTTAAACTCTTTTGTCCACACTTAATCCAAGGATGTAATGAGGTCAGGATCTGAGTGGCCCTGACGGAAGCCAAACTGGGCCTCACTCGGCAGCTTGTTGTGAGGTTGGTGTGGCTCGATAGTGCTCTTGATGATAACTTTTATTCCTTCATTGATGATTGTACATAGACCAATAGGGCAGTAATTGGGGAGATTGGATCTCAATGTTTTTTTGTGTACAGGTCAGATATTCCTCTGTGATTGTACAGTGATACCTTTCATCCTCGTTTGATACCAAAGACTTCATGAACAATCCAGCAGTAAGGCAGGAAAAGTTTTACTCTAAGTGTTAATAAACAGTACGTTGCATACACACTGCACAAGTGACATGTAATTGTCACATTTAACCAGAGAGAATCCTACTGGTTCTCAGGGTATTTAATCAGATTAAAATCATAGAATTGCACAGTGGCCATCCCACAAAGCTCAATTTGCAGGTCAGATGCCTGCTAGAGAAGTCTTCAGCAACCTAGGGGTGTCCAGGATGAAAGGCACTCAAGAACAGTATTCCTTTCATCACAAATATGATGATTCAACAGCACCCTTATAACACATTAACGATGCCATTCTGTTACTCTGTGCATCAGATGACAGAAGTGCAGATCTTCTGCCAACTCATCAAGTCCCCTCCCACAACACCTTTCAAAGTGAGGGACCTTTACCAGGAAAGAAAAACAATGCTCGGGGACAGTATTAGCTATGAAGCCGAAAGCCATCCTGAGTTGGAAAATATTGCTATCCCATCACTGTCACTGAGTCAAGAATTTTGATTATTCCCATGCCACCCTTCCATCCAAAGGTCTTCTTTGAATTGTGGGTTTACTCATGTGACATCATTTTCACCGTTCAGATCGGTGTCATATCTAGCCTCGTGCTTCACAAATCAACCTTTGGAACCACGAAGCCTAACCGCATTTCTCACCATTCAATTATTAACATCAACCATTGTCACTTCAGTGTATTTACATTGACAACCTTCATCACACTGTGATAATACTTCACATTGAGAAAGACAGGAAGCTGTTTAATCTTTCAAGCAGAGTAATGCTGATTGAATATAATAAAAACATGATCAGTGTGTGAATGAAGTTACAAAATGATTGGGAGAGAAAGCTGGGTGTCTTATTTATTGTACAACAGGAATAACAGTTCACGAGGAATTCTCCATATATGTCATATAAAATATAACCTCGCAAAAGCTTCCAACTATCTATAGAAAATGGTAACAATATGACAGATTGGATATTTCACCATTTTCATCAGCTCCTGTCTAAACTTATTCTGGGCCATTGCATAAATAAATGTATTGGTGCAACAGCTCAAAAGTAGAAGCATGTATCCAGTTTCCTGAAAAATATAAATGGGGTCATTGTAACCCGTGTATGAAAAAATATTCATAATTCTATAATACAGGTAATGGACCACGAGTGTTAACCATAACAATAGAAAATTGGCAGATATACTGAAGAGTAAAATTATGGACTTTTTCCTGTTCTCCATCTCTGGATCATGATCGTTTTCAGACCTGGAATTGAAACGAAGTGCCTTACGAATTTTACTCGTCACTAATATATATCTCACAGTGAGAGCATTGAGCAACAAAACAACCAGAAATGGCAGAAAAGGATTTGCTATGTTGCTGAAATAAGAAAATGCGAGCCACATGGGTGATATATAAAAGCTTGATCTTATCTGGCAGTACCAAGGCAGGTTGTTAATCATGTACATAGCTTCATATACAAAGTACCAGGGGACATCTTTGAAAATACTCAGGACGAACACTATACCAATTACCACAGCTGCAGTTTTCTTTGTACAATATTTGGTCTTCAGCTTCTGACAACAGATCGCTATAAATCGATCAGATGTAAATGCAGCAGTAAGCCATACAGAGCAGTCTTGGGTTATATAAATTAAGACATCTTTGATTCGACATAGTGGAGTCAGAAACAGATAATTTCTTGGAAAGTAAATGCCAATGATCCGATTCAGTACAACACTAGTGATGACAACTGATAGGTCTGCTGCTGCCATAGCCATCAAGTAATATGTAACACATTTCGAGAGGCCACACTTTCCTTGTGCCAAGATCACAATTGCCACCATATTAACTGTTGGGAAATTGCAAACAAGCAAGTCACATGATTGGTGAAACATCACAACAAAACAGTTACTTTCCACTCTATATTTGTTCATCTCAGAGTATTTTATATTTTTTTACTTACAAAATTCTTTGATTTCTCAGCAAACAACTTGCAGGTTTTTAAAAATGCCCGGTTGTTTTCAAAGTGTGGCACACACTGTTCCCTAGTTCCAACCTTTGATATATACTGATCTGCGCATCTATGAACCATGTGCAGTTTGTGACAATTCTGGTACAGGTACATTCAGAGGTACCAGTATAAACTTTGAAGTCAAGGATTTTATTTTTGCTCTGAAGGTATGGTATTTCTCATCAATTGTATCAACTCACTCAGATTTCTTTTACTGTATGCATGTGTATTTCTTGTTTGGTGCCTGGAGTCATTTCTAAACCAGGCAAGGTGAGAATGTTAGTTTTCTCTGCAGCATCAAAATTGCCAGTGGTTACAATGAAATGAATACTTCATTCCAGTTTTTATTCAGTTTAAAATTTATGAACTGTCATGATTACGTTTGAACCCTCTTTCCCAAATTGCGAACTGGCATTTTGGATGAAGCCTTTATGAACATCATCACCTGCCCACCAGCTTCCCCTTACCTGTATTGGAGGGGACAGGAATCAGAGGACCCAGTAGTGCAGAAGGCAAAAGCCTCAATTTGGAAGTTGAAAAGCATTGCTAATTAACTTGGAACAAACCATTGAATTATATTTTGGCTGTACCAGTAACATTATGAATATCTCACCATCATATGTATTGTGAATAATTAGACAAGGTGGGCAGTGCAGATTAAGATCTTTCACAGTAAAGCACTTTTGCAAGTCTGATGGCAGTAATTTGCAAGGATAAGAATGTCCACTCTCAAAATACTGATGAAGTGGGGGAATGGTTGAAATGGTACATTTTTTTTTCCGTTCTATTCAGATGTGTTATAGAGTAGCTAGTGTACGAACCAAAAGCCTTCTATGTTAGAAGTAGGAAATGCTATCACTGTGCAACATGGTTCAGTACAAACTACTTTGTTTCATTTTATCAGAACAGTAAATGTGACCATCTGGAAGAGCATGGCTTGATTAAATGCAGTCAACACGGCTTTGTGTCGGACAGGTCATGCCTCACAAACCTTATCGAGTTCTTTGAGAATGCGACTAGAAAAGTTGATGAGGATCGAGCTGTGGATGTGTTGTGTACGGTATTCAGCAAGGCATTTGATAAGCAGGGTCATTGGGGACAATTAAGTGACTACTGGACATGCATATGTTCACAAAAACTTGAGGGTGCATACATGAGGATCAGTGGTCGGCACAACATCGTGGGCTGAAGGGCCTGTTCTGTGCTGTACTGTTCTATGTTCTACGTTCTAAAAGACATCAATATTCAAATGTTTAATTAAAAACAATTTGTGAGAAAAAATATTTCTTTTTGTTTGAAATTCATCTTATGGAGGACAGTAGAAAACTAAAAGCATTTAAGATAATTCCCTGAATAAGAAATAACATCATTTGAAGAACACAAAACATGAAGTAAATATTATATGATATGCTTGTTTTGCAATTGAGTAGTGACCTCCCAGATTGTGTGATAATTTTGTAAGCTGAGCTAAAGAGTAGACTGCAGCAGGTACATTGAAATAGTGCTGCATAGCTTTAAACCACTCACAAGATGAGAAAAATTACCTGGAATACCCACAGCAGCAAGAATCAGATAATAGGTTTCATACACCAGTCCGGATGGTGGTTCATGCATGTTCAGCTGGAAGTGATAATTCCTGAGCAACTACAACACAGTAGGGTTTTGTAGTTTATATATACAGTACAAAAAATGCCCCGCAGGGACACCGTTACACAACATCTTTCCTGATGTTAGTATCATTTAGTGTGATGATGCTGGTCCTTTGACAAGGTTACGTTGTCCTTAGTTTTTTTCAAGCGTGTTTTTTAAATGCCAAATATTCCGAATTGCCCGGGAAAAGGAACTAAACAGATACAGCCTAAAGCAACAAGCAGAGGGAAAAGGCTTTTTACACTTTTGTTTAAAATAATTGCACAATGAGAGTTCTCCCACTTCAGGTATTTTTCTAGTTTGGTTTAGTTTCGATGGGAACCCTGAGAAAAAGCTGCAGGGGAAAGAGGTTCCATGCTTCAGCAAGCTGGCCTTATCTCCGTCAGATATCTCCATTGTGTTTGAATTAACCTTTTCTTGCCCAGGGATGTGTTTATGGGGATGTTGCAGGAAATTGGAACAGCTCATAGAATCATAGAGGCACAAAGTCCTACAGCATGGAGACAGGCCCTTTGGCCCAAACTGGTACATGCTGACCAAAATGTCCATCCACACTAACTCTATTTCCCTCCAATTGACCCATAACCTTCTAAACCTTTCCTATCCATGTATGTGTTCGAATGCCTTTTAAATGCTGTTAATGTATCCATCTCAATACCTTCCACTGGCAGCTCATTCCATCTGCGTACCACCGTCTGTGTGAAAGAGTTGTCCCTCAGATTCCCTTTCATTCTTTCCCCTTAACCTTAAATTGATGCCTTCTCGATCTGAATTCCCCAACCCCGGGAAAAAGACTGAGTGCAATCACCCAAAAATGCCTTTCACACCAAATCTTATACACCTCTATACAGTCCCCCTTCAATCTTCTACGCTGCAAAGAAAAAATGACGTGGAATTGCCCGTGTTGGACTGGGGTGGACAAAGTTAATAATCACGCAACACCAGGTTTTAATCCAACAAATTTATTTGCAAGGACAATTTTCGGAGGGCTGCTCCCTCATCAGGTAGCAGCAGCCTCAGTACTCAATGCTGATGATTGGAAATTTCCAAGCACCGTCCAACAACTCATCGGCTTCATCTTCGGCCACAATGTTTTCCCGTTTGACAACCAGTTATTCATCCAGACTTAGGGAGCAGCCATGTGGACCACATGTGTACTCCAATATGCCAATATTTCCATGCACAAGTATGAAAAAAACTATGCTGCGCAGGACTTCCAACCAACACCAGATAAATTGACGATATTTCCCTCCTCTGGGGCCAAGGCAAGGAGTCACTGGAATAACTGCACAGTGATATCACAGCTGCCTGATGAAGGAGCAGTGCTCCGAAAGATAATACATCCAAATAAACCTTTTGAACTCATATCTGCTGTTGTGTGATTTTTGGAGACCAAGCAAGATTCATCTGTATTCTTTCCAGTTTAATAATATTCTTCAAAAACTGTACACTTTACTCTAATTACTGCCACATCCAATGTCCTAACAACAACATAACTTCCCAACTTCTACACTCAGTGCCCTGACTGATGAAGGCCAGTGTACGAAAAGCCTTCTCCACTGTCCTGTCTGCCTGTGACTCCACTTGCATCGAACTGTGAACCTGAACTCCGAGATCCTTCTGTTCAACTACATTCTTTAAAGCCCTGGCGTTCACTATGAAACTCCTCCCTTGGTTTGACTTTCCAAAATTCAAGACCTCACACATACCAGAATTAAAATCCACTTGTCACTTCTAGGCCCACTTCCCTAGCTGATCAAGGTCCTGCTGGAATTTCTCATATCCTTCCTCACTGTCCGTGAGACCACTTATTTTCGTTTCATCAGCAAACTTACCGACCACGCCTTATACATTCTCATCCAAATCATTGATATAAATAAGAAACAACAATGAGCACAGCATCAAACCCTGAGGCACTCCACTAGTCACAGTCCTTCTGTCTAACAAGAATTCTTCCATTATTGATCTCTGCTTCATATCATTAAGCCAATATGTGTCCAATTTGCCAGCTCAACGAGGATTCCAGTTTATCAAATATTCCAGAGTAGCCGTTCATGTGAAACCCTATCAAAAGCTTTACTGAAAATCATATAGACTATGTCTATGGCTTATGCCTAATACATCAATTCTCCTGCTTCTTGGATGCTGCCTGACTTGCTGTGCTTTTCCAGCATCACACTCTCGACACTGATCTGCAGTCCTCACTTCCTCTAGACTATCTACCGCCTTGCCCACTTCCATCTTCCTGGTCACTTCATCAAAGAACTCTAACAAATTTGTGAGGCATGATCTCCCATCACAAAGCCGTGCTGATCACTACGAATCAACCCCTGTCTTTCAAATGCAAATATACCATATCCTTCAGAATCTTCTCAAATGACTTACCCACCACAGATGTTAAGCTTGTTGGTCGAAAGTTCCCAAGTTTTTCTTTGCAACACTCCTTGATTAATTGCACAGCATTCATTAAACCCCAATGTTCTGGGACAACAACTTGGCTAGTGATGATGCAAAAAGTATCAGTCAGTGTCCCTGCAGTTTCTTCTGTAGCCTCTTTCAGTGCTCTTGGATATATCTACTCAAGACCAGGAGATATATCCACCTTCGTGCATTCTAACACATCCAACAACTCCTGTACTGTGATATGGACAGTCACTAAGATATCACCACTAACTTCCCCAAGTTCCCACGTCTTCACATCTTTCTCCATGGTAAATACAGAGGACAGATATTCATTGAAAGCCATGCACTTCTCCTTTGTTCATTTGCATGGAATATCATGTCTGTTGGGTTTTAAACCATTGTTATTCTAAAATCTGTTTTCTGTTGTTTGTGTTTCCTTCGGTGGTGTGCAAATAAATACAATTTTACTTGAAGCCAGTTGGTTTGACCAGCCACAGCATTCCTGGGATATTCACCTTTATATCTGCTGAAAACACCTAGAAAATTTAGGACCTGAGCTACCTTCTTAAAATGTTTTGAAGGGATCTGGCCTGTTCCACATCTTATTAGAGAATGGTTCAGGATTTATCCTGCAGTTCCATTTTGGGATTTGAGTTGTTGGACAGCGAGTGGTAGATGTTGGTGTCTTTCATTCTGGTTGTTGAAGTCATTTGCACTTAAAATGGCTTTCTTCAATTCCCCATGCTCATTTTCAACAATGCTTGGTGTAGCAACGGATCTTTTAGTCATTAAAGCTTTCTGGGAGTGGAAGAAGTCACTTTGGCGGTTTCACGAAAGGTGAACAAGGAAAAGCTACTGGAATTGGCAAGCAAGCTGGAGTTCAGATTGCCTACATCTCCGAAAAGGTGGTCGTTGCATCGATAGTTCAGCATTTAAATTTGCTGGGAATACCATCAGTACTTTTGGAGATGTCTCAACTTCAATTGAATAGCTTGAGTCAGTGGCAAAAGAAAAACAGAAAGCAAATAAAATTGTTTGAATAACGATTACAAGTAGAAGGAAGAGGAAAAAAATGAAAGCAAAAAGAAAAGGACAGAGAGTTTGAACTTCAGAAATTGGCACTCAGATAGGAAGGTCCGTTGAAGAGGGTTGGTGTAAACGGAAGAAGGTATGTCAAGCGAGGAGTAGAATATTGATGCATGAACTCATCATACCCAAAGGCAGATGATGTTCTGTTTACATATATTACACATTTCCAAAATTTGATGAGAAGAATGTAGAAGCCTTTTTCATCTCATTTGAGAAGGTGGCAAAACAACTTAACAGCCCAGCTTCCTTGTGGATTTTGTTGATCCAAACAAAGCCTGGAGGTAGCACTAGTGAGGTATTTGCATCACTATGAGAGGAGTTATCGGGGGAGTATGATGAGAAGAAAGCCATTTTAAGTGCATGTGAACTTGTGCCTGAATCCTACAGACAACGGTTCATTATTCTAAGGAGGGATACTGGTCAAACATGCACTGAGTTTGAAAGGATCAAACAAAGCAATTTTGATAAGATGATAAGGGCATTAAAAATAGACCAAACCTACGATGCTCATGGAGAGGTGATTATTTTGGAAGAGTTCAAAAATTCACTTCCTCAGGTAGTGAGAACTCATGCGGAAGAACAGAGAGTTAAAGCAGCAAGATCAGCCGCTGAAATGGCTGATGGTAATAAATTGGTCCTGAAATCAAAGTTTGGCTTCCAACATCAATTTCAATCCAGGAGTGATAGAAGTTGAGCAAATGGGAAACCTGAAGTATTAAGGGAAAAATAGATCTCCGTGAAGGTCATAAGGATAATTTAAGAAAAAGTTCAGAAATAACTCAAGGTAAAATGCAAAAACTTTTTCCTGGACTGGACTGCGCAAGGATGTAGTTGAATTTTGCCAGACATTTCATGCATGGCAGGTAATTGGAAAACCACAAGCAGTAATAAAACCCTTCTTGCATTTGAGGAACCTTTTACAAGAGCCTTAATTGATTGTGTAGGACCCCGACC
This sequence comes from Hemiscyllium ocellatum, assembly GCF_020745735.1. Classification (NCBI taxonomy): domain Eukaryota; kingdom Metazoa; phylum Chordata; class Chondrichthyes; order Orectolobiformes; family Hemiscylliidae; genus Hemiscyllium; species Hemiscyllium ocellatum. The sequence continues at coordinate 24,366,307 of NC_083438.1, forward strand.
TAAAACACAAAGTGGGAGCCAGTATTTGTTAACAATAATAGGAATGTTTATGGGGGCGTTACACTAAATTAGAGCAACTCTATTGTTAAGCTGCATGGGATGTCGTTGACCAGCTGCATCACTCTGGGAGTATCCACCTTACATCAACCTAAAACAATGAGAAATACGAAAGTCTGGGATATCTTCTTAAAATATTTTGAGGGGGTCTGGCCTGGTTCATAGCGTTATGGTAAATGAGTACTGAACAGCTCACTTTCATCTTTTTTCTGCAACTGAGTTGACTTAGAAACGAAAAGAAACGCTCATTAGTAACGATGCAATGTAATAACATTGTACAGTAAATAACATTGAATTTAGCAAAATCAGAAATTGTTTTAAAAAGCAATTTCATAAGAACTGCCTTGCCTGTATATATTTTACAGAAATGGAACAACACGTGCTATTGAATCTTATTTTTTGATAGCTGGCAGGGTGGATCAGTTAGCCCAGTTTGCTGCATAGCTAGTTTACGATGGAGAGTACAACCAGCAGTTTGAATTTGATTTGTGCACCCGCTGAATTTACCACAAAGTGCCCAAGTTCTCATTCCCCCACCTTGTCTGAGATCAGTCACACCTTCATTTAGAATCACCATTCGATATCAAACTGTACTGAAAGCATAAAGGGCTTATGGTAACTCTGTCAATGTATTAACTGCGTTCAGCAGATGATATTTTGTGTGTTAAAACTTAATTGATGATACTATGCCACAATTCCATCATTTTTTGTGGCAATATTTTGAACTAAACATCAGAATTTTGACTTGGCCTGTGATTTGCCTCGGCCCTGAAAGCGCTCGTGCCCAGTGGAACTAATCACTGTGATAGGAATCTCGTGCCATTTTCAAGCACTACTGTGCATCTCCCTGCTCCCCTTCATCCACTTTTCTACTCCATTCATTCAGTTCAATCATTAATAAAGGGATTAAACGTTGAAATGACTAATGTCTTGTTCGGTTGCATCACAAGTCACAGTTTTCCATCTCCAATGAGCAAAATAATAACATAAAACTATTGATGCCGTTCTGAAAAAAAAAAGATTCATCCATTTACGTTGCATCAGTTTCTTGTGTAATGGAACATTTTCACATAGATGTTGGATATCTGAAATCAAATCAATAATTTATATAAAAACTCAGCAGATCAACATAATCTGTAGAGAAATACAAGTTACTGTTTCAAGTTGACTATGACTCTTCTGATCTGCTGCTCTATTGCCGCCAATTCTGAAGAAGAGTCATATCTGATTTACCAGCACATTATGTTTTTGTCTCAGGACCCACGCCCACAGTATTACTGCAGATCACAGCGGGATTAAATCAAACCCTACAGTGTGCCTGGTCCTGAACGCTATGCATTAACCTCTTTTGGAAAGTTGAGTACAAAATGATCAGCATGAAAGGGTGAGAAATGCTCAACGATCATTCTCTGCCTTGACACACAAATGACAGTTTAAGAAAGGTAACTTCGAAGGGCTGGTTTCATCAACCAAAGTTGAGACAGAACACGAAGTTACCAAGGAAGGCACAGGTTGAAAAAGGGGTGGAACACCACACCTTAGAAAAGGGTTGTGTGGTTAGTTTAAAAGGCAGAATGGGAGGTGAACAGATCAAAGAGAACAGAGGGTAGAAGAGGAAGCTATGGATGTTGTAGTTGCAGACACATGAACAAGTAAGGAATGGAGGCATACAAAGCATGTGGAAGCACTCCAAAGCTAATGGGCATGGTTTTAAAGTGAGAGGCAAAAGATTTAAAAGATCATCAAACCAATTTTTTTTTTCAGAGCGGATGATGCATGCGTGGGAATGATCTACCAGTGGAAGCGATCCACGCGGTTACAAATACAACATTTAAAATACATTTCGGTAGATACATGAAGATGAAAAATTCCGTGGGTTATAAGAGGCAAATCAATACAAATGGGACTGATTCAATTTTGGATGCCTTGTCAGCATTGACAAGTTGGACCTATGGTTCTGTTTCCATGCTTTCAAACACTATGCCTCGAGATGAGATTCGTTTAGAATGGTATTATGGTCATGCAGGACATGGTGGGCCGAAGAGCCTATTTGTGGGCTGTCCTGTTCTATGTTCTGTGTTGCTATGTGGACAGAAGCTGTATTTTCACTGAGCTGAATGTGTATGGGAAAAATTGAAGTAAATGGGTGAACTGGAATTTTGATAAACATATGAGAGAATTATGATCAAATAAAATGATCTCACGACATATTGTATTCAGAAACAAAATGCAACTGTCCCAGTGCATGGGCAAGAAATTACTCAGTGTGTCATCTCACACATTAGACATAATTGTTTTGTTGGTTAGTAAAATATTAACATCCATTGCACTGCAAAGGTCCATTCTTGTCCTGCATGATGGTGATGATTCAAGGAAATAAAATGTTACACGCAGCTGTCAGTATACGGTGTACCATTTGATCTACTCTGACACTGAGATTTGCTTGGATTTCTCTAATTGCCATTGATGTCTCTTGACCGTTCGTCGCCAACTTTAAGTACATTTAAGTCGCCATTGGACAAGCTTATGGACGTACATAGGATAGTGTAGGTTAGATGGGCTTCAGATTGGTATGACAGGTCGGTGCAACTTTGAGGCCCGAAGAGCCTGTACTGCGCTGTAATATTCTATGTTCTAACATTAACATAAGATTCATCACAGAGATCTGGAGTTTTAAAGACATTGATTTCTCTTGACATATGTTTCTATTTCACAGTCGATACTGGGAATCATTATTTTCCTCCAGACGATTCAAAGAAATAAACTGCACATATCAAAATTTTCCCACAAGAATCATTGCTTTAGAGGGTTAGGTGTTTTGTCAGAGGGAAATGAGTCTGGGTGGGTTAATCTTCGGAGGGTCAGTGTGAACTTGTTGGGCTGAAAGGTCTTTTTCCACACTGTAGGGAACCTAACCTAATCATGAGAGGAAATAACGCCTTGACATATTCTCACATCTCATTCAAGCATATTGGACACATAAAGCCGAAATAATTCTGTTTAAGTGCTACCAGTTGAAACATAGCAATGCACATGTTATCTTCTGAATTTATTTATTATATTGATGGAGTAACATCGGACTCTCTTGTTAGAGGGACATGACTGGTGGTGAGTTTAACCTGAGGGTTGCCGGAGTCAGGCAATAGATAAGACAGGGAGGAGAGGACTTGCATCACAACATTTTGGTGACATTGAACTTGCACTGTGCGGTTTTACTTGGAATCGCCTCTAAACATCCAGGTTACCATGTGTGCTCACCGCTCAAAGACAATTACATTATTAAGAGAAAAATAATGTTCAACATTGAGTTGGCTTTGAATACAAGCAGAGGCTCCCCTTTACTTGGGCTGACTCTTTCGAAAGTGAGGGCGAACACCAGGATAAAATTTGCAGAGGATAGTATTTTGTAAAAGATGCGTTATTGGTTACATTTAATATTGTTTCATCGACAATGCATACTTACTGATTTTAATCATTCCTAATGAGGGATTTGCCTCATTTCCCCCTTCTCGCTTCCAACAATTGGGGGCGGCACGGTGGTAAAGTGGTTAGCACTGCTGCTTCAGAGCACCAGGGACCTGGGTTCAATTCCCGCCTCAGGTGACTGACTGTGTGGAGTTTGTACGTTCTCCCCGTGTCTGTGTGGGTTTCCTCCGGGTGCTCCGGTTTCTTCCCACAGTCCAAAGATGTGTGTGTCAGGTGAATTGGCCATGCTAAATTGCCCGTAGTGTTAGGTAAGTAATCTAATCTAATTGCCAGTGTGGGACAACTCAATCAGAAGAATATAATGAAAAGAATTGACACACAAATTTTAAAAATTGCGTGGTACTGATGTCATGGAATGCTCGATTGAATGGTGTTCCTGAGCGTTTTCCAACTCTGGATATAGATTCCACCACCCAATGATTCTGTGGTTACTGAGTAATCTTCACTTCTGACCGAACATGCTTGAGCCACCATCTGGTTTTGCTGTATGCAATTTACGAACCAATTCTCTATGCTGTGGGTATGCCAAGAAATTTCTCACCTTGAGAGTCATGTAACATTGTGAGCTACAATATGTTCGTCTGCCGTTTAATTCACGTTAGAAAATGGGCACACAAAATCCTCACAAAATGTCTAATCACTATTAAAGACGAAAGGAGCACCATTTATGCTAATTATTCATTGTGTTTTCTCAAGATGTTGCCTTTCTCTGCTTCAGTGAAAGACACTTTATCCATTGCTTTACAAAAATGTCTCACGAATAGAAACAAGCAACTCGGGTGGACACTGTTTCCTTGTACATTTGAATACAGTAATGATCAGTCTGAGTTTGAACTTCCAAACGCTGCCTATTGTGATCCATTTATTAGTGTGGGGAGCTGAGGAACATAGTATTCTGGACATTCTGCCCATATTGACGACTGATAGTGGTCTATCAAAGTACAACACCGTCCTGTTTTCTATCTTAATGCTTTAACACGGTGGAATCTCTTCAATCTGCAGATTCACAGCTCATCCACCCAAGTAAATACCAAGCGGAACCTCAGTGAAAGAAATATCGCGTGGAACAGTTCAGATGTTTGTGGCCATTCCAGAATGGTAAATGTGGCCTGGTTCAGAGCTCCCTGACATTAACTAACCGAGATGATTTCTGACTATCGTTCAGGTAATCATAAGAGTTAAGAGGCACAGTACGCCAGTCGGCCCGTCAACCTGTGCGTACCATTAAATGAGACCATAGATTTCAATTCATTATAGACTCAATCCACATTATTATCCAGTTTCCCTCTTAAGGACTACATAGATTTTAAAACAGTATCTCACTCAACTTTGAATTGATTCAATGACCAATTTGTCACGTTTTGCACGAGCCTGGTGTTCCAACGAAGAATTAACGTCAGGTAGAAAAACAGCCTTCTAATTCCACCTTAATAACTGACCACTTCTTTTGAAATTCCGAGCTTTATGTACAGGTTCACCCACGTAACATCCCTGATAATTATTCTGTCACATGCTGTTACAGCAGCAGAATTTAACAATCTCTCCTTTGCCATTTCAGAAGAGTGTGCATTGTCTTTATTGGTGATGGTCATAAAATACGAAACTGATGGAAGAAAATGCAATTCGGTTTCCTCTCCACCCGCTCTTAATCATGTCATCCATGATCTTTGAAGTCTAACTCGATAGTCTACACTATTTCTTCACGTGCCTGTATACCACTGCGTTCCCTCAACTCGAAGTCGAACGCAATCAGTGAAAGACCATTGACAGTTTATTGGGACAGGTTGAATTCCAAATAATCACACCAATCTGAGTGCAGGATGCTGCCAGTTCATTCTTAACTTTACCACGTGGCATTGCAAGGCTATGTTCCCTGCAGATCTCATCTGACAACTGTATTCCTCGCGTTTCTCTATTTTCTTCAGAGAACTTCAGTAAGATTAATCCAAGTTTGAGCTAAGGGATTTAGACTTTTCAAGACGTTAATTTCTCTCAGCACATTTCTTTCTACTTTATTATCGATAGTGGAAACCAAAGCATGTCAAAGAAATAAACCTGCACATTTCATAACTTTCCCACAATACTCACATTTTTTACAGTGACCTGTATAATTATTGAAACAATATCTTCACATATTCTAACACGTCACTCAAGCGTATTAGACAAAACAAGACTAAACAATTCTACGTATGTTTTACCAGTTGAAATAGAGCAAGGCGAATGCTATCTTCCGAATTCAGTTATTATATTTATTCTGTAATGCAGACTCACATTAGAGGGACATGACTGGTGGTGAGTTGAACCTGAGACTCTCCAGGAGTCAGGCAATGGGGCAAGCGGACTTTCATCAGGTCAGTTTTATTTCTTGACACAGTACAGACCCTTCAGCCCTCCGATGTTGTGTGACCTTTCAACCTATTGTAAAACCAAACTACATGCCTTCCATTTTGCTATTATCCATATCCTATCCAAATGTCTCTTAAATATTCCTAATCTAGCTGACTGTTTCGAGTTTTTGATTAGGTTTCCTACAGTATGGAAACATGCCCTCCAGCTCAACAACTCCACCCTGACGAAAGCACCTAACACTCTGGGCTATTTAGCAAGGCCAATTCACCGGACCTGCACATCTTTGGATAACGAGAGGCTGGAGAAAGTATATTTCTGTCAGGGTGAAAGGAAAGGCTGGTAAGTGTAGCGAATGCTGGATGACGAAAGACATTGAACGTTTGGTTGAGAAAAAGAAGGAACCATATGTCAGGTATCGACAGGATAGATCGAGTGAATCCTTAGAAGAGTATAAAGGCAGTAGGAATATACTTAAGCGAGAAATCAGGAAGGCAAAAAGGGGACATGAAATAGCTTTGGCCTATAGAGTTAAAGAGAATCCAAAGGGCTTTTACAAATACATTAAAGACAAAAGGGTAACGAGGGAGCGAATAGGGCCCTCAAAGATCAGCATGGCGGCTTTTGTGTGAAACCACAGGAGATAGAGCAGATGCAAAACGAATACTGAACATCAGAATTTACTGCAGGAAAGGACATGGAAGATATAGAATTTAGGGAAATAGATACTGGCATCGTGAAAAATGTCCATATTACAGAGGAGGACGTGTTGGATGTCTTAATGCACATAAAAGTGGATAAACCCGCAGGACCTGATCAGGTGTACACTAGAACTGAGTGGGAAGCGAGGGAAGTGATTGCTGGGCCTCTTAGTGAGATATTTGTATCACTGATAGTCACAGGTGAGGTGCTGGACGACTGGAGGTTGGCTAATATCGTGCCACTGTATAAGGAAGGTGGTAAGGAAAAGTGAGGTAACTATCGACCAGTGGTCCTGACATCGGTGATGGGCAAGTTGTTGGAGGGAATCCTGAGGGAAGTATGTAAACGTATTTGGAAAGGCAAGGTCTGATTAGGAATAGTCAACATTGCTTTATGCGTGGGAAATCATGCCGCAAACTCGGTTGAGTTTTGTTTGAAGAAGTAACAAAGAAGATTGATGAGAGCAGAGTGGAAGATGTGATCTATATGGACTTCAGTAAGGTGTTCGACAAGGGTCCACATGGGACACTGTTTAGCAGGGTTAGATCTCATGGACTACAGGAAGAACTCGTCATTTGGATACAGAATTGACTCAAACGTAGAAGACAGAGTGTAGTGGTGGAGGGTTGTCTTTCAGACTGGAGGCCTGTGACCAGCAGAGTGCCATAAGAATCCATGCTGGGTCCGCTACTTCTCATAATTTATATAAATGATGTGGATGTGAGTATAAGAGGTATAGTTAGTAAGTTTGCTGATGACACCAAAATTTGAGGTATAGTGGACAGCAAAGAGGGTTATCTCAGATTACAACAGGATCTTGATCAGTTGGGCCAATGGGCTAAGAAGCGGCAGATGGAATTTGATTTAGATAAATGAGAGATGCTCCATTTTGGGAAATTAAATCTTAGCAGGACCATACGCTTAATGGCAAGTTCCTAGGGTGTGTTGCTGATCAAAGAGACAGCATAGATTTGGGGTGAGAAGGGAAGAATATAAAAGAGACGTAATGGCCAACTTTTCACGCAGAGTTTAGTATGCGTATGGAATGCGCTGCCAGAGGAAGTGGTGGAGGCCAGTGCATTTGCAACATTTAAAAGGCATCTGGATGGGTATATGAATTGGAAGTGGTGGAGGGATGTAGGCCAGGTGCTGGCAGTGGGACTTGATTGGGTTGGGATATCTGGTCGGCTTGGATAAGTTGAACTGAAAGGGTCTGTTTCCATGTTGTACATCTCTGCGACTCAATGACTATGACTCTTTCTTGTACATGGTGTTTACTGCTGCTACTGTGTGTCGGTGGTGGCGTCAGTGGGTATTTATGAATTTTGTCCAAATCGAGTGGCCTGCTTTGTCCTGGATGGTGCCAAGCATCTTGAGTATTGGTAGAGCTCCACAAATCCAGCAATTTGGGGTGTATTGAATCACACTTCTGACTTTTGCTTTGTAGATGGTGGACAGGCTGCATGGAGTCAAGAGGTGCATTACTCGTTGCAGTATTCCTTGATTCTGACTTATTTTTGTTGAAACTGTGTTTATGTCATGAGTCCAATTGGGTTTCTGTTCAATGATACCCCAAGGCCGTTGATATTACGAACTGGAGATGCTAGCATTTGTGTGGTACAAATATTGATTGTCTGTTGAGTGCTCAAGCCTAGATATTGTCTCGACCTTTTGCATTTAATCCTGCAGTGCTCCTGTACCTGATGAGACTTGAATTGTTCTGAACATTCTGCAATCATTGGCAATAATGTCCAATTCTTACCTTTTGTTGCAGTGAATGTCATTAATGAATCACCATAAGATGAATTAGCCTCTGACAGTACCCTGAGAAATGCTGGCAGAGATGTCCTAATCCTGAGATGATGGATCTCTAACACTCCAACTCTCTTTGCATTTGTAAGATATGACTCCAACCAGCGGAGAATTCCGCTCTGATACCAAATTATTGCAGTTTAGTTGGGGTTCCTTGATGTACATTTAGTGGAATGCAACTTTCATGCCCATTGTTGTCCCTCTCGGCTCACAGCTTAACTTCATCTCTTTTGTCCACCTTTGATCCAAGTTTGTGATGACGTCAGGCACTGAGTGGCCCTGGCAGCACCAAAACTGAGCATCACTGAACACGTTATTGCTGGATTAGTGGTGCTGGAAGAGCACAGCAGTTCAGGCAGCATCCGAGGAGCAGTAAAATCGACGTTTCGGGCAAACGCCCTTCATCAGGAATACATGTAATGAAGGGCGTTTGCCTGAAACATCAATTTTACTGCTCCTCGGATGCTGCCTGAACTGCTGGGCTCTTCCAGCACCACTAATCCAGAATCTGGTTTCCAGCATCTGCAGTCATTGTTTTAATGGTACTGCTTGATAGTACTATTGATGATATCTTCTATTATGTTATGCCTCATAACTCTACCAATGGAATGATCGTAACCCAGCACTATTTCTGAACATTCAATTCTCACTCTCAATTTGGGGTGGCATGGTGGATCAGTGGTTAGCCCTGCTGCCTCACAGTGGCTGGGACCGCCATTCAATTCCAGCCTCAGGTGATTGTACATGTGGATTTGGCATAATCTCCCCGTGTCTGCATGGATTTCTTCCCACAGTCTGCAGACGAGCAGCGAGAAGTGGATTGGCCATGCTAAATTGCCCGTAGTGTTCAAAACCGCTGTTGGTTAGGTGGATTAGCCATCAGGAAATGTGGAGTTGTGGGAGGAGGAGGCTGGTTGGGATGCTCTTTACTGAGTTGGTGTTGGACCGAATGACCTGTTTCCAAAGCTCAAGGCTTATAAGATTAGTTCTATGAATTATTGTGATTTCAGTTTGTATTCATTGACAACTTCAACCATATCGTCACAATAGTTCAAAGCAGGAAAGAAATGAAACTGCTTTGTCATGTAGAGCACAGGAGTGCTCATCGAACTCGGTTGAATAAATTGAAAACATTATCAGTGACAAAGAAATGCATGAGGTGATTGGTAAAGAAGGCTAGCTGTGCCAGACTTCATTGCCTTTTTATTATCGTATACTTGGAATGGAAGTCCAGAATGAATTCCCCATATGTTTCATTTGCAGTAGAACAACTTGCAGAGTAACCTCACGAAATTTGCTAGTTACCTACAGAAAATCATAACAATATGATTTATTGGATACTTCACTATTTTCGTCAGCTCGTCTCTGAACTTAGTCTGGGTCACTGCATAAACAAATGTGTTTGTGCAGCAGCTCAAAATTGCAAGCATGTATCCGGATTCCTGAAGGATGTAGACTGGGTCATTTTAACCCGTGTAAGAATAAGCATGAAGAGTTCTGTAATACAGGTAATGGATTGTAAATGTCAGCCATAATATTAGGAAATTGCCAGATATACTGAAGAGTAAAATGATGGACTTCCTTCTGTTCTCCATCTCTGGATCACGATTATTTTCAGATCTTGATTTAATACAAAGTGCCTTACGAGCCTTGCTAACTAATATTATGAATCTCACTGTGAGAGCATTAAGCATCAAAACAACTAGAAATGGCAGAAAAGGATTTGCTATGCCGTTAAAATAAGAAAATGCACGCCACAATGGTGAAGTATAAAAGCTTGATCTTATCCAGCAATACCAAGGCAAATTGTTAATTATGTACAAATGTTCAAATATAAAGTACCACGGAATGTCTTTGAAACAACTTAGGGTGAAGACCATCCCGATTACCACAGCTGCAATATTTTTTTGTGCAATATTTGGTCTTGAGATTCTGACAACAGATTGCTATGAAACGATCAAAAGTAAATGCAACTGTCAACCACACAGAACAGTCTATAGTTACGTAAACGAGAACACTTTTGATTCTACATACTGGAGTCAACAATATATAATTGCTGGGAAAGTAAATGCCAATGGTCCGATCGAGCATAACGCTTGTGATAACAACTGATAGATCTGCTGCTGCCATAGCCATCAAGTAGTAAGTGATACATATAGAAAGACCACACTTTCCATGAGCCAAGATTGCAATTGCCCCCATGTTAAATGTTGGGATAATGCAAACAGACAAGAACTTGATTGGTTAGACATCATGAGAGAACAGTTTCGTTACCTCATTTCAGAACATTTTATAATGCATTTCTTAAAGAATCCATATTGTTTCTCAAAAGCAATTGATATAGGTTCTCAAATGCTTGGTTTATTTGAACATGCAGTACATGGTTACAGTCTAGCATAAATACAGATTTAAACATCTATGGACAACTTGCAGTTTGTGAGAGATCAATAGAGACAGTGTCAATTATTTTGTTTTTACTGTGACCAAAGCCCATAAATATTACCTAAGAACAGTGAATACCTCATGAAAGCAAGGTCTTTCTGATTAATTGTATCAACTCGCTGAACTATTTTTGTTTCTTTTATTCATACATTGCTCAGTTATTGTTCAATATCCATAGTCTATTCTAAACCAACAAAGATTGCAGATAGTAATTTTCATTGCAAAATGGTCATTCCAGAGCTAGAAAGATGTCAGTGCTAAAAATGATGTGAATGGTGTATTCCAGAATTTTATTGAGTTACAGATTGATCAAGTGTTTTGTTGATGCATGAATACTCATTCACAAAACACTGACTGGAATTTTGGATGACTCAGTTCGGGATATCACCAGTGTGGCAACTCCTGCTCACCAGCTTTCCCTCAGCATTTTTACAGAGAACAGAAATCAGAGGACTGAATTAAAGCAGTAGTTCAGATGTTGAAGATATGAAGTCGAAAGTTGAAAAGCATTATTTATGAATTCGGATTAAATCGTTAAATTATATTTTCCCAATATTGATTACATTTTACAAAACTCATACATATAAGCATTGTCAGCAATTAGATAAGTCTCAAGACCATCTTTTTAACATTGATGGTAGCAATTCACAATGATAAGGAACACCTACATCAGAAACACGATGAAGTGGAGAAAAAGCTGATCTTGTTTGGATTTTGTTTATGATCCTATTCAGATAACATTTCAAACTTCTAACATAGGAACTAAGTGCCTTCTAGTTCAAAGATAGGGAACCTTGATCACATGCCACGTGTTTCATAGCAAGTCTTTGTTTTATCAACGCACTAAATATAGCAGGAAGGCAGATAAGCAGGGTGGCATACAACGAGACAAAGAAAAAGGTGCAATCCATAGGAATAAAATAGAGAAAGGTCGATGGCCTACCTGTATTCATTCAAAAATTTTGTGACATGACATTAGAAAATGAAAGATAAACTTGATTGATATATAAGACTAATGTGACAATGTTTAAATCGTGCAAGACAAATATACAATAAATACAATATTATTTTGCATTGTTTGAAATGTTATTTGCGTGGAGAACCACTGAGAGGTTTAGTGTGAAAATCAGGACAGCAGCACAACTTGGATAGTCCACAATTGCTGATCTGCTTGAGCAGAATATTCAGTGTGAAATACTCCTCACCTCCCTACAATATGATGCTGGATCACAACACATCAACGTTCCAATGTACAACTAAATACTATTCACCGAATCACTGTTTCTTTTGGATTGAAATTCATCCTATTTGGAAAAAAAATTGCTGAAATTGAAAGTGACAACATTTCAAGACATATATGAAATAAATGACATGAATTATACTTATTACCCACTGAATCGTGACTTCCCCACTGCATGTGATGATTTTTCAAGCCCGTTACGTCTGCTGACTTAAAGAATAGGAGCTCAGCAAGTAGAGTACCTCACAGTTTTACACTACTCTCAAGATTACAAATTACTTGGAATGCCCACAGCAGTAAGAATCGGATAGTAAATTGCATACACCAGACCGGATGGTGGTTCATGCATGTTTGGTCAGAAGTGATAATCTGTCAGCAACTACAAAACAATACGATGGTGACATCCCATATATCCAGCAGGAAACTTCTAAGGGACCATGGTCCACAAAGTCTTTCCTGAAGTCACTCCCATTTATGTAAATAGTTACCGAGCACCTTGCTTTTATCCTTTCCACGCAACTGAGCTGATGCATCTCAATCAAGCAAAAAGAAGAGAAACCAAAAAACAAAACTCTCATTAGCAATGGTTCACCTAAATAATTCCACACTGTGGAATAAATAACATTAAAGTTTCCAAAGTAACTAAGCAAAACGATGTTCTTTTCCCCTCTAAACTTTATAAGATTAAGGAATGCTATCCTCTTGTCAATGACACCTGGGAGTTGAACATGATTTTTCTGTGATTAGTATGGTAACTCTTGATCAGTTAGCTCAGTTTGCAGCATAGCCAGTTTATGGTAATGCCCAGCATTTTCCTGACTACAGATATTATGCTAACTGGCCTAAAGTTACCTGCCTTTTGACTATGCCTTTTTTTTCAAACAGTAGCATGACACTCGCTGTCTTCCAGTCTGCTGGGGCCAGACCAGAGTCCAGTGAATGTTCGGTAAATTAGCGCTAACGCTGTTACTATTACTTCCACCATTGCTTTTAGCTGGGATGCTTGACATCAGGACCAGGATAATTATCTACCTTTCGACCCTCAAGTTTGACCAACACGACCACTTTAGAGTAACAATTGAATTGAGATCCTCACCTCCCATCCTATCCATGACATCATTTTTTGGCATATTACACACATCTTCCACTATGAAGACTGACACAAAATAGTTGTTCAGAGCCTGGACCATTTCAGCAGTACCCAATGTTATTTCTCCTTTCTCATCCTGCAAGGGACCTATGTCCACTTTTATCAAACTTTTTCGTTTTATAGATTTATAAATAATTGCTCTGCCTGTTTATTTTTAATATTCTCTTCTAGTCTGCATTCATAATCTATCTTTCCTTTCTTTATTTCTTGCTTTGTAAAGTATAACCCTGGTGTAACCTTCTGGTATCCAGGAATCAGTCTGGTATACATTCATTGCATTCCGTCAAAAGCCAAATACCCTTCCTCAAATAATGACACCACAACATTTACATTTGTTTTTCGAAACACTTGACGATGTACATGATGAAAGGATATATGAAAGAGCGAGGGGACAGTGAGGAAGTGAGTTTCAGAACCTTGGTCGTCAACTATAAATAACACAACCATCAAAATTGTCTCAAGAGAATTGATAATTCACAAAAGATAAATTGAGTGCTGGGGAACTTTCTTGTTATGATATAGGAATGTAGGAACATTTATGATACAACGAGGGTGGAACTAATTGTAAAATCAAAATAACTATTAGAAATTCAGTTATGACATAGTTCTCCATCAGGGTTAAATGCAGTTTATTGAACACTATGCATAATGAATAAAATGACTTCATGTGATTTAGGCTATCGATAGCATGCATTTGGATAAGATGAAGTGCGTTTATCTTGAAAGATCATAGCCTGATTAGGGTAGCATTGAAACAGTGATACATAAGTTAAAATCGGGAATTTTAGGCATTGATTATGGCATCATTCACAATAAATGCACGTTTCCTCTCTTCCAGCTCTGAAACATACATAGGTTCTGGCCTGTACAATGTCCAGAACTGAATGCTGAATAATAAATGGTTGACAGCAAGTGACTGCTGAAATTTTGACATAGTTATATTAAATTTTAAAATAGTTGTTATAAAATATTCATCTTTTATATTCCTCATTCATAACTCTGCATTTATGCAGCCTTTTCAATTGATCAATATTGTGTCATTTTGTTCTTACTGCAACTTCCCAAACATACTTGCATACGTCATTTGCTTATAGTGTTTCTGTAATTCTGAAACCTCATTTATTGTTCATGTATTTAATGACACATCGTTTCATGGTCCACTTTATTGACCATACTCTCGCAATGAAGTTAATTTCACTTTCGTTTTCCTGTGAATACAGTATGATCAGCCACCTTATTGTTGAATGTTGCCCTTCATTCCCACTTTGCTACAAATTGCGGAACTAATATTCAATTGTATTTATTTGCTGAACTGTATTAGCCCATTAGTAATTAATGGAATATACCTTGAGTGCAATTATCCAATTTGCAACTAATTTTTCCACGACGGTTTTTCATTATCCCATCTTTGTCTTCTCGTGTCTGGATTGATTTAAAATAACATACTCACATTTCTTTCTATGCTTGCATCAATAGTGGGCTGCATGTTGCTCAGCATGGTTCATCATACGTAACTATCTGTAACGTTGATCTATGAAGTTCTAATAACAAACTGAAACATGTAGTGGGAAGAAAACGGCATACCAATGAATTTGCTTAGTTGCAACATCGAATATATATACAATTGTTCAGCACCGGGTTTCTATGCATTTCAACTGACTGGCCAATTGATGTAGCCATTCTGTAATCTAATCATTAGTTTATCACTTTAGAATATGCTGAGACAACTGAATTGTAGTTGTCATAAAAAATGTTATGATATGTTCTGATGTTATGCTCTGTTTCACCTATTTATGACAGTTTATTCGCAGAGTTAAGGACCAGACCAGACCCCTTAAAGTATTTCAGCAGTAGTGCAGTGGTTGTTTTCAGCAGTGGTATCGTGGTTGTTTTCAGCAGGAGTATAGTGGTTGTTTTCAGCAGGAGTATAGTGGTTGTTTTCAGCAGGAGCATCGTGGTTGTTTTCAACAGGAGTATCGTGGTTGTTTTCAGCAGGAGTACAGTGGTTGTTTTCAGGAGGAGTAGTTGGATAATCATGGAATGATGAAGCTGACCCACCACTTACCATTAAATAAAACAGAATTCAGTTTCAAGATTACCAAATGAAAATGAGTAAAACAGAAAAGAATATAGAATAACTGAACCTATCTGAGAACCCAACCGAAAATCCCAACTTTAAATTTCTGTTCCAAATTGACTTTTAGATTAGACTTCTTACAGTGTGGAAACAGGCCCTTCAGCCCAACCAGCCCCCTCCGACTCTCCAAAGAGTAACCCACTCAGAGCCATTTCCCTCCTAACGCTGACACTATGGGCAATTTAACATGGCCTATTCACCTAACCTGCACATCTTTGGTTTGTGGGAGGAAACCGGAGCACCCAGGGGAAACCCACGCAGACACGAGGAGAAGGTGCAAACTCCACACAGACTGTCACCTGAGGCTGGAATTGAACCTAGGAGCCTGGTGCTGACCACTGAGCCACCATGCTACATCTTCTCGCCTAAAGACCCCTCGGCAACAAAAGGTAAAATTAAACGCAGGGTCTGACAGGAGAGATGCCACAGAGAGAGATGGTAGAGAGATTCTGCATGGAATACCTTCTTCCATGTATCTGATTCTTGGAGGAACAAACTCAAAGTGGACTGACTGCTTTCTCTCAATAGCCAGACTGCTAACATCCAAACCAAACCAAAGCAGAAAGAAACAAAGCTGGCCTGGGAGAAATTGCAACACCCCTTTCATTGCACAAGATTTTTGTTTTAAGGCTTAAAAGCTTTTTCAAGTCGATGAAGCCAGACATTTCGGAACCTGTGTCTAGTAAAACACGTTGAGAAGTAATCTAATCTAAGGTAATCTAAAACAACCAACGCCGCACAACATTGGGAAAGTATCAGCATCATCACACTTCCAGCCTTGAAGCAAAAATGAACCATCAACATCCAAAGTTGGCTTCATTTTAAAACACCTTCAGCATAAAGTGTTAGCACACTGCAACACACATATGCACTGAATTGACCAATTTCATGCAAACATACACTGCTACATACTTTTTCAGGCTGTTTTACTCCTGCTACTGAACACCTCCATTTCTCATTCAAGTCTCGAGAATGTGCCAGCAATCACATTTTCTCATCGTGCCACACGTACAGTTTTCAAATTGAATGGCTGTAGCAATAAGCTCCATCTGAACAGTCTGAAGATTTTGTCCTTACTTTGCTCCACAGAATTCAATGGGCTATATTCAGTGTTTATGATGGTCTCAGATGCGTTACTGTAACATAAACATTGAAATGCTGTCACGCCAACACCAAGCTCAATGTCTCCTTCTCAACTGTTAAATGCTTCTGCTGATGGATGTTCAATTTCCTGAAGAAATACCCAATAGGTCTTTCTATTTCCTCACTGTCTTCCTGTAAACAGTTCAGTACTGGCACCCACATCACTTGCATCGATAGCCTCCTTGAATGGAAGTGCTACACCCACTTTTCAGGCTGTCAACGGACTGCAGATATTTCACTGTCCATTGAAACTTCTTGCCTGTCTTTAGTAATTCAATGGGTGGAGCAGCCACTCTGCTAAAATTTGGTAAGAATTGTCGATAAAACAGACTCAATCCCAGGAATCATTGTAGTCTTCTTTTTATCCAATAGGATACTCCCCAATTACCTCTGCTTTTGCATTCCAGGGGGCTATTTGTCCACATCCAATCAGATGACCCAGGACAATGACTTGGGCTTTGACAAATCCATATTTAGCCAGGTTTATCATCAGGCTTGCCTCCCGAAGTCGATTGAACAATTCAGATTATTGTTGCAAACATTGCTTTGTTGTGAACTCGGCCAGACCACTCAAAACATTCTTAAGCAGACAGCCCTAGACCATAACTTTGGAAATTGTTTCAGTAAGTATACAGTGAAAATTACCTGGAGTAGGATAGCAAGGTTGACAACTAGAGTTTAAAACAGACAAAAAAAATCACAAAATTACACAATGAAACGCAAAGAACAGAATAAAGAACCCCTACAGAACTCAGTCTACCCAAACTAGACTTAATTATGCTGTTCTGAATACACACAAAAAGCAAACTCACTTTAAAAACCAGTATAAATGGAACACATGCTTACAGGCTGAAATTGAAGGTAGGAGAGACAAAGTTTCCATACAGCTCACTGTTGAACTCCTCCCCAGTTCAGACTGAACTAAACTGCTCAGCTCAGTTAGAGCGCTGACCACTCCCCTTTCTTTATACAGGTCACTTCTAAACCATGACCACTTTGGCCTGAAGTCTCACCTGTTTACATAGAAACAAAAAGCCTCTCAAAATCCTTTTCATCTCTGTATCAAACCAGACTGATCAGAGCACGGCCTGGTTTATTACCCCTCTGAAAAAAAATCAAGGACAGAGTCTCCTTGTGCCAAGGAACAGCTTTTAGGAAAAAAAAGACTAGCTTTGTGACATCTTCCATGTGTGACTAAAGATGACCATGTCATCTATATGTACAACACAATGGGTCATCTAGCAATTATATTATTGGTTAGTTTCTGAAATGGTCCTGGCACAATTCTCATACGAAATGGCATAAATTTAAATTGATAGTTCATTCGGTGTTATGAAATCCATATACACCACAACATCTGCTTTACTGTCATCCACCTGTTTGATCACCTACTCAAAGAACTCAATAAGGTTTGTGAGGTATGACCTACCTTTAAGAAAATCATGTTGACTCTCCCTAATCAACTGATGATTATAAATCCTATCTCTTATGAGCCATATAATTCCCATGGTTGTCTCTACTCCCCTTCTTGATAAGGCAACAACATTTGCTAACCTCAGTCTTCTGGCAGTATTCCTGTAGACAATGACAACATAAAGATCAAAGCCAAAGGCTCAGTAATCTCCAAATTTAACACCTGGCCGGTTTCATTACCCAGTACCAAATCCAATGTGGCCGCGCCCTTGTTGGCCTGATTCCATACTGTAAAAAATGAGGTCTGCAGATGCTGGAGATCACAGTTGAAAATGTCTTGCTGGTTAAAGCACAGCAGGTCAGGCAGCATCCAAGGAATAGGAAATTCGCCGTTTCGGGCATAAACCCTTCTCGATGAAGGGCTTATGCCCGAAACGTCGAATTTCCTATTCCTTGGATGCTGCCTGACCTGCTGTGCTTTAACCAGCAACACATTTTCAACTGATTCCATACTGTGTCAGGAAATCCTTCTGTGCACATTGGACAAAAACTCAACCATCCAAAGTACTTGAACTGTAGAATTCCCAATCAATAATTGGAAAGTTAAAGATCCCATGACAACTACCCTGTCACTCTCACACATATCGAGAATCATCTTTGCTATCCTCTCCTCTACATTTCTGGAACGATTTGGAGGCCTATACTTCCCTGCTCTACCCATGTCTCTGAAATGGCCACAACATCGAAATCGCAAGTACCAATCCATGCTGCAAGCTCACCCATCTTATTCCAGATGGTCCTAGCATTGAAGTAGACACACTTCAAACCTGTACCTTGTTTGCCTGTACCTTGTTGCGATCTTGAACTCTGAGTTCTGACTTCACTACTCTCAACGATTTGTTTCCTATCCCCCTGCTAAATTATTTTAAACACACCCAAAGAACATTAGCAAATTTCCCCCCAAGGATATTGATACCCCTCTGGCTCAGGTGAAAACCATCCTGTTTGTCAAAGGCCCCCCTTCCCAAGGAAGAGCCCCAATTATCCAGAAATCCAAAACCCTCCCTCCTGCACCATCCCTTCAGCCATGAGTTCAACTCGTCTCTCTCCCTATTCCTCGCCTTGCTAGCACATGGCACGGGCAACAAACCAGAGACAATAGCTCTGTTTGTTCTTGCTCTAAGCTTACACTCTAGCTCCCTGAATTTCTGTCTTACATCCCCAAATCTCCTCCTATCTATGTTGTTGGAGCCTGTGTGGACCATGACTTGGGGCTGAGCCCCGTCCCCATCAAGGATCCTGAAAACATGATCAGAAATATCATGAACCTTTGTTTTAAAGATTTACCAACTACTGGAAGTCATAATTTGGAGTTGGAGGTGTTTATTATGGTTTATCATGCTTTCTGTATGAAGATTCAGAGGGCAAGTGGTATTCCAGGAGCAGTGATTGTTGCATTAACTTCACCTTTTATTTTGAGATGCACGATGAGCATTTGGTTATCAGATTTTGTGGCCCTTTACATGATAATTGATAACATTTTTGCATTGTGTTACAAAATGGTTTGGCTGAAACCTCTCGGAATGCAAATGAATTAAAAAGATGCCTAATTAATCAGAATCAATTTTAACTTGTTGTTCAATGCCTTCACTCAGAAATATACCATGATAGGAAAAAAAGTCTTCAGAGGTGACAGCAGTGTAACAGTGGCAGTCAGAGTAAAGTAGAAGGGAGAATCAATGCAAGTGAATGCTTTTTTCTCTTTCGGAGTATTAATTTGCATTTGGTGTGAATATTGTCGGTTGTGTATTATTTAAATTGGCAATTGATGAATCTCTACTGCAAGTGAAAATATTGAGTAATTTAATACAGATTGTCCAGGACTTTGGGTTCGTGTTGCTTTATGTTACTTCTTGCACAATGTTGTGTATCTGCTGTATGGTACAAACAAATTCAGTGATTGAGAGACAAAGTAGTAAATCCATGAAATGAGACTTGATGTGAATTAAAATGTTGCAGTAGAATAGAAAGTGGAAAACGTAAGCATTCTATTCGAGAAGCTGGAAAGGAAGAAATCAAGAAACCATGAGCTGGTGGATTCATTTGGTGCATCTCTGATGGCAAAGAAATATATAGTTGGAATTCTCTTTTTCCAATCATTTTGATAGTCTTTGCTGTAAGTCCTCAACAGGTTCTTAAGTATCTGATGCTACCTTTCCACTGCTCCCTGCGATTCTGGATGGTACGCAATAGATTTGAATCGTTTTATTGCAAAACTGTCCATAACTTGCTTAAATCATTTGGATGTGAAGTTTGACCATTGATCTGATGCATTTCTGTGAGTAATCTGTATCTAGTTAAAACCTTGAGGAACTCCTTTACAATCCTTCTGGTTGTGATATTGCCTAATGGAATGGCATCTGGAAATCTAGTGGACACGTCTATTTGTGTTAGGAAATACTCATCCCAACTTTTTGTTTGAGGTAGATGTCTACACAGTCAATTAAGACTCTTGTAAATGTCTTATCAAAAGTAAGAATGTGAATTAAAGATGTGGGATTTATTGCTGCATGTGGTTTTCCAATTAACTGAAATTATGACATACTTGGCAAAATTCATCTGAATCCTTGTGCTATCCAGGCCAGTAAAGATGTTCTTGTATTTTAACTTGACTTTTTCTTACCCCTAAATGACCCCTAAAGTTGATCCATTAGTGGACACCGGCAGCACCTTTGTTCCATAACACACTGAAATACGATTTGATGAACTTCTGCCCATTTCTCAAATACCTGAATATGTCATGCTCTCAATTTCCTCATTAAGGCATCATTTTCAAGATAGCAGCATTCAGGGATATGTTCAGATTATTTTCTCTGTATGTCTTTTGATACAATTGCTTTAAATTTTCACGTTTCTGCTGTAATTCAGTTAATTTAACTGAGCTAAAGACATCTGCTTTGTCATCTCTCTGCTGCTGTTTTGTGTCAACCACTTTATCAAACAGGGTCTGTGTTAATTCCACTTCAATTTTCTTACCCATACTCTTTGATCTCTCTTTTGTTCAACTGGTAATGTTTTAATCACCACCAAAGTTGCAGAAAAAAAAATCACAGGATCTGCATCCTATAATAGTTCAGTTGCTTGAGTTTCCATGGACTTTTCAACCACGTTAGGCAGCACTCTTACTGTGAGCCAGTTATATTGTGAGCAAGGACAAATTGTATTCGTGGAGCTGAGAGTTTGTCCAGTCCTCCTACCTCGACTTCTGCACTTTTCACTGGACCCTGTAACCTCACTCTCTATAATTGAGCACGTTTTTTTCATCATAAAATCTGTTACTAACTTCGTTTCTGGCAATAATCCTTCAGAGGCCCATGTCTCCTCATCGGTTAGCATCGAAGATTGAGAGGATCCTGGATTTCTTATTATTATTATCTGTTTATCTGCTGCTCCTGACCTATGTGAGTAAACTTTCCGTAATCAATCTCTGACCAGATTGTACATTCTGGTGCAGATTTCTCGCCCCAACTGTACTTTCTGTCACCACTCGAACAAAATTCACTGGCTTATCCTGTTTTCCTACATTTGGAAAACACTAGTTCTTTTCCTAACCCACCAACGCGTTCATTCTATATGACCTACTTTTTTGAACTGTGAACAATTAAGCATTTTAACTTCTCTTTTCCCTTCAAGGATATACTTTTTTACCCTGTGGTAAGTTATCCTTATGATCTTCACCGAGATCTACCTTTCCCTTTCTGCGTGAGGATTTCTCTTTCCCCAATTTCTGTCCCTCATGGATTGAAATTGATTTTGGAAGTCAAACTTTGATTTATGGACCAACTCATAATCATCAGCCTTTCCAGCTGCTAATCTCGCTGTTGGAACTCTTTACCCTTCCACATGAGTTCTCACAACTTCAGGGAGTGATCTTTTGAACTCCTCCAAAATAATTGTCTGTCTAAGAGCTTTGAGGGTTTGCTCTATTTTTACTGCCATTATCCACCTATCAAAATGATTTCATTGGATCTTTCAAACTTATTCGGTTTGATCAGGGTCCCACCATCGGTTCCTGAAACTCTGTCTGCAGCTTTCTGGCACAAGCCCATATGCACTTAAGATGTCTTTCTTCGCTTCCTCATATATCCCAGAGTCTTCGACTGATAGTAATGCAAATACCTCACTAGCTCAACCAAAAGTTTTGCTTGGATCAGCAAAACCCACATGATCCCTGAGCACTTCATTTGTTTAGCCACCTTCTCAAGTGAGATGATGATGATAGCTTTCACACCCTTCCCATCAAATTTAGGCAATGCATGAATATATGGAAACTGATCCTCACCAGTTCTTTGGCTGCATTGAGTTTGTGCATCATCACTCTCTTCCTCGCGAAGCTTCCCTTCAGCCCTCATCTTCATCTTTTTAAGCTGACTTTCCTTCCTAAGTGTCAATTTCTGAAATCCAGCCAAGTGTCCTATTCACTATATGCCATCATTGGAAAAAGAGTTGGCAGTCTTTGGTGCCATTTTGCCTCTGAAGATGCCCCCACTGTTCTGAGTCCTTGCTGGATCTTGCCAACGTTGCCACCTGCAAAGCTGCCATTAGTGCACTGGCCGAAACCTGATTCCTCCACAGCCATGAACCCAACCTCGATGCAGCCACTGCCAGTGACGCTGGGTCACGTACTGGGCACAAACCCCACTCTGCCGCCACCTTCATGAATCTGCATCGGATGTGTTGCCGCAAGCACCCGGAAATCAGCTCTGCCACAGCAGCCATGATTTGGCACCAACACCACCTCGTCAATGCAGAAGCTGCCGGGGACCCAAGCCCGCGCCCAAGGCTGGCCCATTGAGTTCACGCTGAGCCAACTTGAAGATTAGAATCCCTACAGTATGGGAACAGGCCCTTCGACCCAACAAGTCCCCACCAACCCTCCAAAGAGTAAACCACACAGATCCATTCCCCTGCCCTATATTTACCCCTGACTAATGCACAATGGGATAACTTAGCATGGCCAGTTTACCTAACCTGCACATTCTTGGATTGACGAAGGAAACCCACGCAGACACTGGAAGAACATGCAAACTCCACATTGAGAGCTGCCCGAAGCGGGAATTAAACCACTGTGAGGCAGCAGTGCTAACCACCAAGCCACCGTGCTACCCGTGCCTGCACTGGACTCTTTCGCCACCATCAATACCATCACTACCATCGAATTCTTCACAAGAAGCAAGGGGAAGCAAAGGAAAATGAAACAGAGTGGACGTGCCCAGGCTCAGAGTCCCACTCTCCCGCCATCTTAGCGGAATGTACCCTCATTGCTTAACTTTTAAGTGTGTGAAAGTAAATGTCTGTTATCAGTATTGAGTCACAAAGCATCTTGTTGTTTTATGCATTTACTGTACGGTCGAATGTTAGCTTGTAATAACTGTATATTAGTTCCACCCTTCTAAATGGTCGTTAGTTCAATCACAATGAGCAGACTTAATTGAAAAACGAAACATGGCAGTCAAATTCAATAGAACTTTCCCATCGATGCTCAAGATCATGTAGTTGATCTGTGATTATCTACAGTGAAGGAATTTGGAAACATTAGGAGAGAAAGTGAGGGATTTTATGCCCATTACTTGCTCCTCAAGTGAGCTCAGCAAAACTGAATTTATACTGTGTTGGAAGAGCTGAACATTGGATCTGTGATAGAGTCTCAATCATACAGTCAAACAACACGGAATCAGACCCTTTGGTCTAACCTTTACATGCCGACCATAATCCCAAACTTAATTAGTCCCATCTGCCTGCGTCTGGCCTCTATCCGTCCAACATTTCCCACCATGTACTTGCCTAAATGTCTTAGCCTTGACATCACTCACACTAGGGAAAATGCACCTGTCGTTCACCTTACCTATACCCATCATTATTTCATAAATCTCTATAAGGCTATCTCTCTACCTCCTATGGTCCAGTAAAAACAATGTCCCAACATATACAGCGTCTCCTTATAACTCAAATCATACATTCCCGCAACAGCCTGGTAAACCGCTTTTAAAGCCTCTCTAACTTAATGATATCATTCGGATAACAGAACAGAACGCAATATTTACGAAGAGGCCTCAGCAATGTCTTGTAAAACCTCAACATAACGTCCCAACGCCAACATGCAAAGGTCTAAGCGATGACAGCAAGTGTGCTAAATGTCTTCTGAATCACCTTGTCTATATATCTGATACAAACTTCAAAGAATTATGCATCTAAACCTCTGGGTCTCTCTGTCCTACAACACTGCACAAGGACCTACTTTCTCGGGTATACCAATGAAAGGAATGAGTAATCGAGCTAGAGACAAGGTATTTCAAGGCATGTTCAGATGTGTTAAGGAATACATGGAAAATGAAGCCCGAGTTTTTGGCTGAGAGATGAGAATCATTGTCAATGCACAAAACAAACCCCTTTGCTCCCTCTATTCAATTCATTTAATGGCTTTGATTCAGGACCTGCTATTTACTAAAGGTCCATAATTAAGTCATTAACCTTCACTTGAAGAAGGAAGAGAGAGGTATTCACTGGTGGAGGAGTTGGCTTGAGATGGACTGTGATATTGAATTATTGAATTGTAGTATTGAATGTTTGCATGCTTTAACTTGTATATATCATGGTGCATGCCAAACACCTGAGACTGAAATCTTTGCAAATGAAGCCATCTTCATATATTGGCAGTTCATTGATTTTTCTAAAGGGGAGAGGTGTGATGATATGTGCCTTGAAGTGGGATTTTATCTCTCCTGGTTCTCTTGTTGTAAACCTGGTGACGCAGTGTCTACACCTTGGAAAGTGGAGTAAATGGCTTAGGTTTTTTAAAAAATAATGAGACAAAAGCATCATGAGTGGATGGGGTCAGGCCCTCACAGATGAAGGAATTGAGTTTTTGCTGTCAGTTGTTGATGCTGGTGTTTTGGCGTTGAAGCTGCTGAACACCCCATTCTCTCTCTGCTGCTCCGTTTATTCCATCGGTGTTCCCTTTCCTGGACTGGAGGAGATCGCAATGTCAGGAAATCTGGATTTTGACAGCGAAAATAAGCGGACACATTTCCAAATCAAAATGTTGAATGCTTGCCATTGGGGAAATTGCAGATGACAGTGTTATCTTGTATCTGTTGCCTTCTCATTTGAGACAAAAGTGGTTTTGGGTTTGGAAGGTGTTACCTAATGATATTTAGTTAATTTCTGCAGTGCATCTTGTAGATATTACAAACTGCTGCTGCTGAATATCAGTAGTGTAAATGGAGTGGATGCTTTTGGATGTGCTGTCAATGAAGCGAGCTGCTTTTACCTGGATGGGGGCATGCTTTTTAAGTGTTTTTGGAGCTGCACATATTTGGGTAAGTGGAGTGTTTTCTATCGTACTCCTGATTTGTCCCTGATGGATGTAGGGGACAGTCTATCGGGAGCTAGGAAGAAAAGAGCTATATTTTGCAGTACTCCTGGCTAATGGCCTGCTATGGCAGCCAGTGTCTATGTAATGAGTCCAGTTGGAATTGAATCTCAATGGTAATCATAAAGATGTTGATATTGTAGATTCAGTGATGGTAGCACTGATAGTGGGGTGGTGGTTAGAATGTGTATAACTTGATTAGATTCCCTACAGTGTGGAAACAGGTCCTTCAGCAAAACAAGTCCACATCGACCTCCAGAGTAACCCACCCAGACCCATTTCCCTCTGACTATTGCACCTAACACTATGGGCAATTTAGCATGGCCAATTCACCTTACATGCACATCCTTGGACTGTGGGAGGAAACCAGACCACCCGGAGGAAACCCACGCAGACACGGGGAGGGTGTGCAAACTCCACACAGATAGTCGCTCGAGGCTTGAGTCGGACCTGAGTCCCTGGTGCCATGAAGCAGCAGTGCTAACCCACTGAGCCACCCCAAATTTAAGTTGGGTTTTGTCTAGTGTTTGTGAAGATTGAATGTTGTGCGTCAATTGTTAGTCCAAACTTGGTTATTGCACAGATCTTGTTGCATTTGAACATGAACTGCTCCAGCATCTGAGGAGTTGGACATGGGATTGAGGGTGATTTAGCGCTTGGATCAGAAATTGTCTAGCTGAAAGACGACAGGGGACGGTGGTTGATGAGAAACGTTCATCCTGGAATTCAGTTATTAGTGGTGGTCCACAGGGATATGAAAGGTCAGTGGAGTTGTGGATAGTGCTGAAGGATGTTGTGGGTTACAGAGGGACATAGGTAAATTGCAGAGCTGGGCTGAGAGATGGCAAATGGAGTTTAATGCAGAAAAGTGTGAGGTGATTCATTTTGGAAGGAGCAACAGGAATGGAGAGTGCGAGGCTAATGGTAAGATCCTTGGTACTGTTGAAGAGCAGAAAGATCTCGGTGCCATGTACATAGGTTGATAGGGTTGTTTAGAAGGCACACAATGTGTTAGCTTTTATTGGTAGAGGGATTGAGCTTTGGAGCCATGAGGTTATGCTACAGCTGTACAAAACTCTGGTGACCACACTTGAAGCATTGTTTGCAGATCTGGTCACCGCATTGTATGAAGCCGTGAAAGCTTTGGAGAGGGTTCAGAGGAGACTTAGTCGGATGTTGCCTGGTATGGAGTGAAGGTCTTATGAGGGAAGGTTGATGAACTTGAGGTTGTTTTTGTGACAGAGAAGACGTTTGAGAGGTGACTTAATTGAGACATACAAGATAATCAGAGTTTTAGATCGGGTGGAGAGTGAGGGTCTTTTCCCTCAGATGGTGATGGCTAGCATGAGGGGACAAATCTGTAAATTGAGGTTTGAGAGATAAAGGACAGATGTCAGAGGTAGTTTCTTTACTCAGAGAATAGTAGGTTCATGGAACGCACTGCCTTCAACCGTAGTATATTCACCAACTTTAAATGCATTTGAATGATCATTGGATAAACATATGAATGAAAATGGAATAGTGTAGGATAGATTGGCTTCAGAATGGTTCTGCAGGTTGGTGCAACATCGAGGGCCAAAGTGCCTCTGCTGCGCTTTTTTTGCTATGTTTTATGAAAGGTCCTGAGCATAGTGCAATCACTGGTGAACATCTCCACTTCTGACCTTATGATGAAGTGAAATTGTAAATGAAGTCACTGAATATGTTTGGTCTGGGGACATTACCCAAGGAACTCCTGTCACGGGGTCCTGGAGACAGATCTTCAACAATTGCAAGCCTCTTCCTATTGCCACCTATGGCTCCAACCGGTGGTAATTTGAGCTCTTAAATTAAACTCTTTTGTCCACACTTTATCCAAGGATGTAATGAGGTCAGGATCTGAGTGGCCCTGACGGAAGCCAAACTGGGCCTCACTGAGCAGCTTATTGTGAGATTGGTGTGGCTCGATAGTGCTCTTGATGATAACGCTTATTCCTTCACTGATGATTGTACATAGAGCAATCGGGGAGATTGGATCTTAATGATTTTGTGTACAGGTCAGGTATTCCTCTATGATTGTACAGTGATATGTTTCATCCTCTGTTTAATACCAAAGACTTTCCTAACAATCCAGCAGTAAGGCAGGAAAAGTTTTACTGGAAGTGTTGAGAAACAGTACGTTGCATTCACACTGCACAAGTGCCACGTAATTGCCACATTTAAACAGAGAGAATCCTACTGTTCTCAGGTGTAGGACCCCTACTTAAAACACAAAGTGGGAGCCAGTATTTGTTAACAATAATAGGAATGCTTATGGGGGCGTTACAATAAATTAGAGCAACTGTATTGTTAAGCTGCGTGGGATGTCGTTTGACCAGCTGCATCACTCTGGGAGTATCCACCTTACATCTGCCTAAAACAATGAGAAATACGAAGGTCTGGGCTATCTTCTTAAAATGTTTTGAGGGGGTCTGGCCTGGTTCATAGCGTTATGGTAAATGAGTACTGAACAGCTCACTTTCATCTTTTTCCTGCAACTGAGTTGACTTAGAAACGAAAAGAAACGCTCATTAGTAAGGATGCAATGTAATAAAATTGTACAGTAAATAACATTGAATTTAGCAAAATCAGAAATTGTTTTAAAAAGCAATTTCATAAGAACTGCCTTGCCTGTATATATTTTACAGAAATGGAACAACACGTGCTATTGAATCTTATTTTTTGATAGCTGGCAGGGTGGATCAGTTAGCCCAGTTTGCTGCATAGCTAGTTTACGATGGAGAGTACTACCAGCAGTGTGAATTTGTTTCGTGCAACCGCTGAATTTACCACAAAGTGCCCAAGTTCTCATTCCCCCACCTTGTCTGAGATCAGTCACACCTTCATTTAGAATCACCATTCGTTATCAAACTGTACTGAAAGCATAAAGGGCTTATGGTAACTCTGTCAATGTATTAACTGCGTTCAGCAGATGATATTTTGTTTGTTAAAACTTAATTGATGATACTGTGCCACAATTCCATCATTTTTTGTGGCAATATTTTGAACTAAACATCAGAATTTTGACTTGGCCTGTGATTTGCCTCGGCCCTGAAAGCGCTCGTGCCCAGTGGAACTAATCACTGTGATAGGAATCTCGTGCCATTTTCAAGCACTACTGTGTATCTCCCTCCTCCCCATCAACCACTTTTCTACTCCATTCATTCAGTTCAATCATTAATAAAGGGATTAAACGTTGAAATGACTAATGTCTTGTTCGGTTGCATCACAAGTCACAGTTTTCTATCTCCAATGAGCAAAATAATAACATAAAACTATTGATGCCGTTCTGAAAAAAAAATGATTCATCCATTTACGTTGCATCAGTTTCTTGTGTAATGGAACATTTTCACATAGATGTTGGATATCTGAAATCAAATCAATAATTTATATAAAAACTCAGCAGATCAACATAATCTGTAGAGAAATACAAGTTACTGTTTCAAGTTGACTATGACTCTTCTGATCTGCTGCTCTATTGCCGCCAATTCTGAAGAAGAGTCATATCTGATTTACCAGCACATTATGTTTTTGTCTCAGGACCCACGCCCACAGTATTACTGCAGATCACAGCGGGATTAAATCAAACCCTACAGTGTGCCTGGTCCTGAACGCTATGCATTAACCTCTTTTGGAAAGTTGAGTACAAAATGATCAGCATGAAAGGGTGATAAATGCTCAACTATCATTCTCTGCCTTGACACACAAATGACAGTTTAAGAAAGGTAACTTCGAAGGGCTG
Organism: Hemiscyllium ocellatum; assembly: GCF_020745735.1. Classification (NCBI taxonomy): domain Eukaryota; kingdom Metazoa; phylum Chordata; class Chondrichthyes; order Orectolobiformes; family Hemiscylliidae; genus Hemiscyllium; species Hemiscyllium ocellatum. The sequence goes on from NC_083438.1 coordinate 24,395,427, forward strand.
GTTTCATCAACCAAAGTTGAGACAGAACACGAAGTTACCAAGGAAGGCACAGGTTGAAAAAGGGGTGGAACACCACACCTTAGAAAAGGGTTGTGTGGTTAGTTTAAAAGGCAGAATGGGAGGTGAACAGATCAAAGAGAACAGAGGGTAGAAGAGGAAGCTATGGATGTTGTAGTTGCAGACACATGAACAAGTAAGGAATGGAGGCATACAAAGCATGTGGAAGCACTCCAAAGCTAATGGGCATGGTTTTAAAGTGAGAGGCAAAAGATTTAAAAGATCATCAAACCAATTTTTTTTTTGCAGAGCGGATGATGCATGCGTGGGAATGATCTACCAGTGGAAGCGATCCACGCGGTTACAAATACAACATTTAAAATACATTTCGGTAGATACATGAAGATGAAAAATTCCGCGGGTTATAAGAGGCAAATCAATACAAATGGGACTGATTCAATTTTGGATGCCTTGTCAGCATTGACAAGTTGGACCTATGGTTCTGTTTCCATGCTTTCAAACACTATGCCTCGAGATGAGATTCGTTTAGAATGGTATTATGGTCATGCAGGACATGGTGGGCCGAAGAGCCTATTTGTGGGCTGTCCTGTTCTATGTTCTGTGTTGCTATGTGGACAGAAGCTGTATTTTCACTGAGCTGAATGTGTATGGGAAAAATTGAAGTAAATGGGTGAACTGGAATTTTGATAAACATATGAGAGAATTATGATCAAATAAAATGATCTCACGACATATTGTATTCAGAAACAAAATGCAACTGTCCCAGTGCATGGGCAAGAAATTACTCAGTGTGTCATCTCACACATTAGACATAATTGTTTTGTTGGTTAGTAAAATATTAACATCCATTGCACTGCAAAGGTCCATTCTTGTCCTGCATGATGGTGATGATTCAAGGAAATAAAATGTTACACGCAGCTGTCAGTATACGGTGTACCATTTGATCTACTCTGACACTGAGATTTGCTTGGATTTCTCTAATTGCCATTGATGTCTCTTGACCGTTCGTCGCCAACTTTAAGTACATTTAAGTCGCCATTGGACAAGCTTATGGACGTACATAGGATAGTGTAGGTTAGATGGGCTTCAGATTGGTATGACAGGTCGGTGCAACTTTGAGGCCCGAAGAGCCTGTACTGCGCTGTAATATTCTATGTTCTAACATTAACATAAGATTCATCCCAGAGATCTGGAGTTTTAAAGACATTGATTTCTCTTGACATATGTTTCTATTTCACAGTCGATACTGGGAATCATTATTTTCCTCCAGACGATTCAAAGAAATAAACTGCACATATCAGAATTTTCCCACAAGAATCATTGCTTTAGAGGGTTAGGTGTTTTGTCAGAGGGAAATGAGTCTGGGTGGGTTAATCTTCGGAGGGTCAGTGTGGACTTGTTGGGCTGAAAGGCCTTTTTCCACACTGTAGGGAACCTAACCTAATCATGAGAGGAAACAACGCCTTGACATATTCTCACATCTCATTCAAACATATTGGACACATAAAGCCGAAATAATTCTGTTTAAGTGCTACCAGTTGAAACATAACAATGCACATGTTATCTTCTGAATTTATTTATTATATTGATGGAGTAACATCGGACTCTCTTGTAAGAGGGACATGACTGGTGGTGAGTTTAACCTGAGGGTTGCCGGAGTCAGGCAATAGATAAGACAGGGAGGAGAGGACTTGCATCACAACATTTTAGTGACATTGGACTTGTACTGAGGAGTTTTATTTGGAATGGCCTCTCCACATCCCGGTTACCATGTGTGCTAACCGCTCAAAGACAATTACATGATTAAGAGAAAAATAATGTTCAACATTGAGTTGGCTTTTAATACAAGCAGAGGCTCCCCTTTACTTGGGCTGACTCTTTCGAAAGTGAGGGCGAACACCAGGATAAAATTTGCAGAGGATACAATTTGGTAAAAGATGCGTTATTGGTTACATTTAATATTGTTTCATCGACAATGCATACTTACTGATTTTAATCATTCCTAAATGAGGGATTTGCCTCATTTCCCCCTTCTCCCTTCCAACAATTGGGGGCGGCATGGTGGCACAGTGGTTAGCACTGCTGCCTCACAGCGCCAGGGGCGTGGGTTCAATTCCTGCCTCAGGCAACTGACTGTGTGGAGTTTGCACGTTCTCCCCGTGTCTGTGTCGGTTTCCTCCCACAGTCCAAAGATATGGGAGTCAGGTGAGTTGGCCATGCTAAATTGCCCGTAGTGTGAGGGAAGTAATTGCCAGTGTGGGACAACTCAATCAAAAGAGTATGATGAGAAGAATTGACACAAATTTTTGAAATTGAGTGGTACTGATATCATGGAATGCTCGATTGAATGGTTTCCTGAGCGTTTTCCAATTCTGGATATAGATTCCACCACCCAATGATTCTGTGGTTACTGAGTGATCTTCACTTCTAACCGAACATGCTTGAACCACCATCTGTTTTTGCTGGATGCAATTTACGAACCAATTCTCTATGCTGTGGGTATGCCAAGCAATTTCTCACCTTGAGAGACATGTAACATTGTGAGCTACTATATGTTCGTCTGCCGTTTAATTGACGTTAGAAAATGGGCTCGCCAAATCCTCACAAAATGTCTAATCACTATTATAGACGAAAGGAGCACCATTTATGCTAATTATTCAATGTGTTTTCTCAAGATGTTGCCTTTCTCTGCTTCAGTGAAAGACACTTTATCCATTGCTTTACAAAAAGGTCTCACGAATATAAACAAGCAACTCGGGTGTACACTGTTCCCTTTTACATTTGAATACAGTAATGATTAGTCTGAGTTTGAACTTCCAAACGCTGCCTATTGTGATCCATTTACTAGCGTGGGGAGCTGAGGAACATAGTATTCTGGACATTATGCCCACATTGACGACTGATAGTGGTCTAACAAAGTACATCACTGTCCTGTTTTCTATCTTAATGCTTTAACACAGTGGAATCTCTTCAATCTGCAGATTCAGAGCTAATCCACCCAAGTAAATACCAAGTGGAACCTCAGTGAAAGAAATATCGCATGGAACAGTTCAGATGTTTGTGGCCATTCCAGAATGGTAAATGTGGCCTGGTTCAGAGCTCCCTGACACTAACTAACCAAGATGATTTCTGACTATCATTCAGCTAATCATAAGAGTTAAGAGGCACAGTACGCCAGTCGGCCCGTCAACCTGTGCCTACCATTTAATGAGACCATAGATTTCAATTCATTATTGACTCAATCCACATTATTATCGTGTCTCCCTCTTAAGGATTACGTCGATTTTAAAACAGTATCTCACTCAAATTTGAATTGATTCAATGATCAATTTGTCACGTTTTGCATGAGACTAGTGCTCCAACGAAGAATTAACGTCAGGTAGAAAAACAGCCTTCTAATTCCACCTTAATAGCTGACCACTTCTTTTGAAATTCCGAGCTTTATATACAGGTCGCCCACGTAACATCCCTGATAATTATTCTGTCACATGCTGTTACAGCAGCAGAATTTAACAATCTCTCCTGTGCCATTTCAGACGAGTGTGCATTGTCTTCATTGGTGATGTTCATAAAATACTAAACTGATGGAAGCAAATATAATTCCGTTTTCCCTCCTCCTCCCCCTTAATCATGTCATGCATGACCTTTGAACTCTAACTCGATAGTCTCCACTATTTCTTCACGTGCCTGTATACCACTGCGTTCCCTCAACTCAAAGTCGAACGCAAGCAATGAAAGACCATTGACAGTTTATTGGGACAGGTTGAATTCCAAATAATCACATCAATCTGAGTGCAGGAAGCTGCCAGTTCATTCTTAACTTTACCACGTGGCATCGCAAGGCCATGTTCCCTGTAAATCTCATTTGACAACTGGATTCCTCGCGTTTCTCTATTTTCTTCGGAGAACTTCAGTAAGATTAATCCAAGTTTGAGCTCAGGGATTTAGACTTTTCAAGACGTTAATTTCTCTCAGCACTTTTCGTTCTACTTTATTATCGATAGTGGAAATTATTATTTTCTTCAAGGCATGTCAAAGAAATAAACCTGCACCTTTCATAACTTTCCCACAATGCTCACCTTTTTTACTGTGACCTGGGTAATTATTGAAACAATATCTTCACATATTCTAACATGTCACTCAAGCGTATTAGACAAAACAAGACTAAACAATTCTACGTATGGTTTACCAGTTGAAATAGAGCAAGGCGGATGCTATCTTCTGAATTCAGTTATTATATTTATTGAGTAATGGGACATGACTGGTGGTGAGTTGAACCTGAGACACTCCAGGAGTCAGGCAATGGGGCAAGCGGACTTCCATCATGACAGTTTTATTTCTTGACACAGTACAGGCCCTTTGGTCCTCCGATATTGTGTGACCTTTTAACCCCCTGTAAATTCAAACTGCATGCCTTTCATTTTGCTATCATCCATATCCTATCCAAGTGTCTCTTAAATGTCCCTAATCTAGCCGACTGTTTCCAGTGTTTTGATGAGGTTTCCTACAGTATAAAAACATGCCCTCCAGCTCAACAACTCCACCTTGACTAATGCACCTAACACTCTGGGCAATTTAGCAAGGCCAATTCACCGAATCTGCACATCTTTGGATAAAGTGAGGCCAGAGAAAGTATATTTCTGTCAGGGTGAAAGGAAAGGCTGGTAGGTATAGGGAATGCTGGATGCCTGAAGAAATTGAACGTTTGGTTAAGAAGAAGAAGGAAGACTATGTCAAGTATAGACAGGATAGATCGAGTGAATCCTTAGAAGAGTATAAAGGGAATAGGAATATACTTAAGCGAGAAATCAGGAAGGCAAAAAGGGGACATGAAATAGCTTTGGCCAATAGAGTTAAAGAGAATCCAAAGGGCTTTTACAAATACATTAAAGACAAAAGGGTAACGAGGGAGAGAATAAGGCCCCTCAAAGATCAGCAAGGCGGCTTTTGTGTGAAACCGCAGGAGATGGAGCAGATGCAAAACGAATACTGAACATCAGAATTTACTGCAGAAAAGGACATGGAAGATATAGAATTTAGAGAAATAGATAGTGGCATCGTGAAAAATGTCCATATTACAGAGGAGGAAGTGCTGGATGTCTTAAAGCACATAAAAGTGGATAAATCCGCAGGACCTGATCAGGTGTACACTAGAACTGTGTGGGAAGCGAGGAAAGTGATTGCTGGGCCTCTTAGTGAGATATTTGTATCAATGACAGTCACAGGTTAGGTGCCGGAAGACTGGAGGTTGGCTAATATCATGCCATTGGTAAGGAAAAGCGAGGTAACTATCGACCAGTGATCCTGACGTCGGTGATGGGCAAGTTGTTGGAGCGAATCCTGAGGGAAGTATGTAAATGTATTTGGAAAGTCAAGGTCTGATTAGGGATAGTCAACATGGCTTTCTGCGTGTTAAATCATGTTGCAAACTTGGTTGAGTTTTGTTTGAAGAAGTAACAAAGAAGATTGATGAGAGCAGAGTGGAAGATGTGATCTATATGGACTTCAGTAAGGTGTTCGACAAGGATCCCCGTGGGACAAGGCGAGCAAGGTTAGATCTCATGGACTACAGGAAGAACTCGTCATTTGGACACAAATCTGGCTCAAGGGTAGAAGACAGAGTGTAGTGGTGGAGCGTTGTTTTTCAGACTGGAGGCCTGTGACCAGCAGAGTGCCATAAGAATCAATACTGGTCCACGACCTCTCATAATTTATATAAATGATGTGGATGTGAGTATAAGAGGTATAGTTAGTAAGTTTGCTGATGACACCAAAATTTTAGGTGTACTGGAGAGTGAAGACGGTTATCTCAGATTACAACAGGATCTTGATCAGATGGGCCAATGAGCTGAGAAGCGGCAGGTGGAGTTTGATTTAGATAAATGAGACATACTGCATTTTGGGAAAGCAAATCTTAGCAGGACCATACGCTTAATGGCAAATTCCTAGGGTGTGTTGCTGAACAAAGAGACAGTGTAGATTTAGGGTGAGAAGGGAAAAATATAAAAGAGACCTACCGGGCAACTTTTTCAATCAGAGAGTGGTATGTGTATGGAATGCGCTGCCAGAGGAAGTGGTGGAGGCAAGTGCATTTGCAAACTTTAAAAGGCATCTGGATGGGTATATGAATTGGAAGGGGTGGAGGGATATAGGCCAGGTGCTGGCAGTGGGACTTGATTGGGTTGGGATATCTGGTCGGCATGGATACGTTGCACTGAAAGGGTCTGTTTCCATGTTGTACATCTCTATGACTCAATGACTATGACTCTATCTTGCACATGGCATTTACGTCTGCAACTGTGCGTCGGTGGTGGCGTCAGTGGGTATGTATGAATTTTGTCCAAATCGAGTGGCCTGCTTTGTCCTGGATGATGCCAAGCATCTTGAGTGTTGGTGGAGCTCCACAAATCCAGCTATTTGGGGAGTATTGAATCACTCTTCTGACTTTTGCTTTGTAGATGTGGGCAGGCTGCATGGAGTCAAGAGGTGCATTACCCGTTGCGGTATTCCTTGATTCTGACTTATTTTTGTTGAAACTGTGCTTATGTCACATGTCCAATTGGGTTTCTGTTCAATGATATCCCAAGGCAGTTGATATCACGAACTGGAGATGCCAGCATTTGTATGGTACAAATATTGATTGTCTGTTGCGTGCTCAAGCCTAGATATTGTCTCGACCTTTTGCATTTAATCCTGCAGTGCTCCTGTACCTGACGAGACCTGAATGGTTCTGAACATTCTGAAATCATTGGCAATTATGTCCAATTCTTACCTTATGTTGCAGTGAAGGTCATTAATGAATCACCATAAGATGAATTAGCCTCTGACAGTACCCTGAGAAATGTTGGCAGAGATGTCTTAATACTGAGATGATGGATGTCTAACACTACAACTCTCTTTGCATTTCCAAAATATGACTCCAACCAGTGGAGAATTCACCTCTGATTCCAAATTATTGCAGTTTAGTTGGGGTTCATTGATGAACTTTGGTGGAATGCAATATTCATGCCCAATGCTGTCGCTCTCGGCTCACAGCTTTACGTCATCTCTTTTGTCCACCTTTGATCCAAGGTTGTGATGATGTCAGGCACTGAGTGTCCCTGGCAGCACCAAAACAGAGCATCACTGAACATGTTATTGCTGGATTTGTGGTGCTGGAAGAGCACAGCAGTTCAGGCAGCATCCGAGGAGCAGGAAAATCGACGTTTTGGGCAAAAGCCCTTCATCAGGAACACAGGTGATGAAGGGCGCTTGCCCGAAACGTCAATTTTACTGCTCCTCGGATGCTGCCTGAACTGCTGTGCTCTTCCAGCACCACTAATCCAGAATCTGGTTTCCAGCATCTGCAGTCATTGTTTTACCTAGGTTATTGCTGAGCAGGTACTGCTTGATAGTACTATTGATGATATCTTCTATTATGTTATGCCTCATAACTCTACCAATGGAACAATCATAACTCAGCACTATTTCTGAGCATTCAATTCTCATTCTCAATTTGGGGTGGCATGGTGGATCAGTGGTTAGCCCTGCTGCCTCACAGTGGCTGGGACCGCCATCCAATTCCTGCATCAGGTGATTGTCCATGTGTAGTTGGCATATTCTCCTCGTGTCTGCATGGACTTCTTCCCACAGTCTGCAGACGAGAAACGAGAGGTGGATTAGCCATGCTAAATTGCCCGTAATGTTCAAAACCGCTGTAGGTTAGGTGGATTAGCCATCAGGAAATGTGGAGTTATGGGAGGAGGAGGCTGGTTGGGATGCTCTTTACTGAGTTGGTGTTGGACGGAATGACCTGTTTCCAAACCTCAAGGTTTATAAGATTAGTTCTATGAATTATTGTGATTTCAGTGTGTATTCATTGAAAACGTCAACCATATCGTGACAATAGTTCAAAGCAGGAAAGATGTGAAACTGCTTTGTCATGTACAGCACAGGAGTGCTCATAGAACTTGGTTGAATAAATTGAAAACATTATCAGTGACAGAGAAATGCATGAGGTGAATGGTAAAGAAGGCTAGCTGCGCCAGACTACATTGCCTTTATTTATTGTATACTTGGAATGGAAGTCCAGAATGAATTCCCCACATGTTTCATTTGCAGTAGAACAACATGCAGAGTAAACTCACGAAATTTGCTAGTTACCGACAGAAAATCATAACAATATGATTTATTGGATACTTCACTATTTTCATCAGCTCATCTCTGAATTTAGTCTGGGTCACTGCATAAACAAATGTGTTTGTGCAGCAGCTCAAAATTGCAAGCATGTATCCGGATTCCTGAAGGATGTAGACTGGGTCATTGTAACCTGTGTAAGAATAAGCATGAACAGTTCTATAATACAGGTAATGGATTGTAAATGTCAGCCATAATAATAGGAAATTGCCAGATATACTGAAGAGTAAAATGATGGACTTCCTTCTGTTCTCCATCTCTGGATCACGATTATTTTCAGATCTTGATTTAATGCAAAGTGCCTTACGAGCCTTGCTAACTAATATTATGAATCTCACTGTGAGAACATTAAGCATCAAAACAACTAGAAATGGCAGAAAAGGATTTGCTATGCAGTTAAAATAAGAAAATGCATGCCACAATGGTGAAGTATTAAGGCTTGATTCTATACGGCAATACCAAGCCAAATTGTTAATTATGTACAAATGTTCAAATATAAAGTAGCACGGAATGTCTTTGAAACAACTTAGGGTGAAGACCATCCCGATTACCACAGCTGCAATTTGCTTTGTGCAATATTTGGTCTTGACATCCTGACAACAGATTGCTATGAAACGATCAAAAGTAAATGCAACTGTCAACCACACAGAGCAGTCTATAGTTACATAAACGAGAACACTTTTGATTCTACATGCTGGAGTCAACAATAGATAATTGCTGGGAAAGTAAATGCCAATGTTCCGATCGAGCATAACGCTTGTGATAACAACTGATAGATCTGCTGCTGCCATAGCCATCAAGTAGTAAGTGATACATATAGAAAGACCACACTTTCCCTGAGCCAGGATTGCAATTGCCACCATGTTAACTGTTGGGATACCGTAAACAGACAAGAACTTGATTGGTTAGACATCATGAGAGAACAGTTTCTTCCACTAATTTCAGAACATTTTATAATGCATTTCTGAAAGAATCCACATTGTTTCTCAAAAGCAATTGATACAGTTTCTTAAATGCTTGGTTTATTTGAACATGCAGTACAAGGCTGCAGTGTAGCATTATTACTGACTTATACATCTGTGGACAACTTGCAGATTGTGAGAGACCAATAGAGACAAAGTCAATTATTTTGTTTTTACTGTGTCCAAAGCCAATAAATATCACGTAAGAAGAGTGAATACCTCATGAAAGCATGATTTTTCTGATCAATTGTATTAACTCGCTAAACTATTTTTTTGTTTCTTTTATTCATACATTGCTCAGTTACTGTTGAACATCCATAGATAATTGTAAACCAACAAAGATTGTAGATAGTAATTTTCATTGCAAAATGGTCATTCTGGAGGTGGAAAGATTGTCAGTGCTAAAACATGAGGTGAATAGTTCATTCCATAATTGTATTGAGTTACAGATTGATCAACTGTTTTGTTGAGGCATGAATACTCATTCACAAAACACTGACTGGAATTTTGCATGACTCAGTTAGGGATATCACTAATGTGGCAATTCCTGCTCACCAGCTTTCCCTCAGCATTTTTGCAGAGAACAGAAATCAGAGGACTGAATTAAAGCAGTAGTTCAGAAGTTGAAGATCTGAAGTCGAAAGTTGAAAAGCATTATTCATGAACTTGGATTAAATCGTTAAATTACATTTTCCCAATGTTAATTACATTTTACAAAACTCATACATATAAGCATTGTCAGCAATTAGATAAGTCTCAAGACCATCTTTTTAACATTGATGGGAACAATTCACAATGATAAGGAACACCAACATCAGGAACATGATGAAGTGGAGAAAAAGTTGACCTTGTCTGGATTTTTTTTATGATCCTATTCAGATAACTTTTCAAACTACTAACATGGGAACTAAATGCCTTCTAGTTCAAAGATAGGGAACCTCGATCACATGCCACGTGTTTCATAACAAGTCTTTGTTTTATCAACGCACTAAATATAGCAGGAAGGCAGATAAGCAGGGTGGCAAACAACGAGACAAAGAAAAAGATAAGAAACAAGTCATGCAATGCATAGGAATAAAACAAAGAAATGTCGATGACCTACCTGTATGCATTCAAAAATTTTGTGATATGACATTAGAAAATGAAAGATAAACTTGATTGATACATAAAACTAATGTGCCACTGTTTAAATTGTGCAAGACAAATATGCAACAAATACAATATCATTTTGCATTGTTTAAAATGTTATTTGCATGGAGAACCACTGAGAGGTTTAGTGTGAAATTCAGGACAGCAGCACAACTTGGATAATCCACAATTGCTGATCTGCTTGAGCAGAATATTCAGTGTGAAATACTCCTCACCTCCCTACAATATGACGCTGGAGCACAACACATCAACGTTCCAATGTACAACCAAATACTATTCACCGAATCACTGTTTCTTTTGGATTGAAATTCGTCCTATTCAGGATAGTTGGAAAAGAAATTGCTGAAATAGAAAGTGACAACATTTCAAGAACATATATGAAATAAATGACATGAATTATATTTATTAGCCACTGAATCGTGACTTCCTCACTGCATGTGATGATTTTTCAAGCCAGTTACGTCTGCTGAATTAAAGAATAGGTGCTCAGCAAGTAGAGTACCTCACAGCATTACTCTACTCTTAAGATTACAAATTACCTGGAATGCCCACAGCAGTAAGAATCGGATAGTAAATTGCATTCACCAGACCGGATGGTGGTTCATGCATGTTTGGTCAGAAGTGATAATCTGCCAGCAACCACAAAACAATACGATGGTGTCATCCCATATATCCAGCAGGAAACTCCGAAGGGACCATGGTCCACAAAGTCTTTCCTGAACTCAGTCCCATTTATGTAAATAGTTATTGAGCACCTTGCTTTTATCCTTTCCACGCAACTGAGCTGATGCATCTCAATCAAGCAAAAACAAGAAGAACCAAAAATAAAAGTCTCATTAGTAATGCTTCACCTAAATAATTCCACACTGTAGAATAAATAACATTAAAGTTTCCAAAGTAAGTAAGCAAAACAACAGTCTTTTCCCCTCTAAATTTTATAAGATTAAGGAATGCTATCCTCTTGTCAATGACACCTGGGAGTTGAATATGATTTTTCTGTGATTAGTAAGGTAACTCTTGATCAGTTAGCTCAGTTTGCTGCATAGCCAGTTTATGGTAATGCCCAGCAATTTCCTGGCTACAGATGTTATGCTAACTGGCCTAAAGTTGCATGCCTTTTGCCTATACCTTTTTTTTCAAAAGGTAGCATGACACTCGCTGTCTTCCAGTCTGCTGGGGCCAGACCAGAGTCCAGTGATTTTATGGTAAATTAGCACTAACGCTGTTACTATTACTTCCACCATTGCTTTCAGCTGAGATGCTTGACATCAGGACCAGGAGACTTATCTACCTTTAGACCCTCAAGTTTGACTAGCACAACCACTTTAGAGTAACAATTGAATTGAGATCCTCACCTCCCATCGTATCCGTGACATCATTTTTTGGCATATTAGACACATCTTCCACTATGAAGACTGACACAAAGTAGTTGTTCAGGGCCTCGGCCATTTCAGCATTCCCCAACGTTATTTCTCCTTTTTCATTCTGCTAGTTTGCATTCATAACCAATCTTTCCTTTCTTTATTTCTTGCGTTGTGGTTCTTTGTTGCTTTATAAAGTATAACCCGGGTGTAACCTTCTGGTATCCAGGAATCAGTCTGGTATACATTCCTTGCACTCCGTCAAAAGCTAAATATGCTTCCTCAAGTAATGACACCACAACATTTACATTTGTTCTTAGAAACACTTGACGATGTTCATGATGAAAGGACATATGAAAGAGCGAGGGGATGGTGAGGAAGTGAGTTTCAGAACCTTGGTCGTCACCTATATATAGCACAACCTATATATAGCACAACCATCGACATTGTCTCAAGAGAATTGATAATTCACAAAAGACAAATTGAGTGCTGGGGAACTTTCTTGTTATGGTGTAGGAATGTAGGAACATTTGTGATACAACGAGGGTGGAACTAATTGTATAATCAAAACAACTATTAGAAATTTAGTTATGACATATTTCTCCATCAGGGTTAAATGCAGTTTATGCATAATGAATAAAATGACTTCATGTGATTTAGTCTATCAATAGCATGCATTTGGATGAGATGAAGTGCATTGATCTTGAAAGATCGTAGCCTGATTAGGGTAGCATTGAAACAGTGATACATAAGGTTAAAATCGGGAATTTTAGGCATTGATTATGGCATCATTCACTATAAATGCACGCTTCCTCTCTTCCAGCTCTGAAACATACATAGGTTCTGGCCTGTACAATGTCCAGAACTGAATGCTGAATAATAAATGGTTGACAGCAAGTGACTGCTGAAATTTTGACATCGTTATATTAAATTTTAAAATATTGGTTATAAAATATTCATCTTTTATATTCCTCATTCATAACTCTGCATTTATGCAGCCTTTTCAATTTATCAATATTGTGTCATTTTGTTCTTACTGCAAATTCCCAAACATACTTGTATCCGTCATTTGCTTATAGCGTTTCTGTAATTCTGAAACCTCATTTATTGTTCATGTATTTAATGACACGTAGTTTCATGGTCCACTTTATTGATCATACTCTAGCAACGAAGTTAATTGCACTTTCGTTTTCCTGTGAATACAGTATGATCAGCCACTTCATTGTTGAATGTTGCCTTTCATTCTCACTTTGCTACAACTTGCGGAACTAATATTCAATTGTATTTATTTGCTGAACGGTATTAGCCCATTAGTAATTAATGGAATAGACCTTGAGTGCAATTATCCAATTTGCAACTAATTTTTCCACGACGGTTTTTCATTATCCCATCTTTGTCTTCTCGTGTCTGGATTTAAAATAACATACTCACATTTCTGTCTATGCTTGCATCAAAAGTGGGCTGCATGTTGCTAAGCATGGTTCATCATACGTAACTATCTGTAATGTTGATCTATGAATTTCTAATAACAACCTCAAACATGTAGTGGGAAGAAAACGGCATGCCAATGAATTTGTTTAGTTGCAACATCGAATGAATATACAATTGTTCAGCACTGGGTTTCTATGCATTTGAACTGACTGGCCAATTGATGTAGCCATTCTGTAATCTCATCATTAATTTATCACTTCAGAATATGCTGAGACAACTGAATTGTAGTTGTCATAAAAATGTTATGATATGTTCAGATGTTATGCTCTGTTTCAAATATTTATGACAGTTTGTTAGCAGTGTTAATGACCAGACCAGACCAGACCCCTTAAAGTATTTCAGCAGGAGTATAGTGGTTGTTTTCAGCAGGAGTACAGTGGTTGTTTTCAGCAGAGGTACAGAGTTTGTTTTCAGCTGGAGTATTGTGGTTGTTTTCAGCAGGAGTAACGTGGTTATTTTCAGCAGGAGTACAGTGTTTGTTTTCAGCAGGAGTGCAGTGGCTGTTTTCAGCAGGAATATAGTGGTTGTATTCAGCAGGAATATAGTGGTTGTTTTCAGCAGGAGTAGAGTGGTTGTTTTCAGCAGGAGTTCAGTAGATGTTTTCAGGAGGAGTAGTTGGATATTCATGGAGGCCTATATTTCCCTGCTGTACCCATGTCTCTGAAATGGCCACAACATCGAAACCGCAGGTACCAATCCATGCTGCAAGCTCACCCATCTCATTCCAGATGGTCCTAGCATTGAAGTAGACACACTTCAAACCAAACTTCTTGTTTGCCTGTACCTTATTGTGACCTTGAACTCTGAGTTCTGACTGCAGTACTCTCAACGATTTGGTTCATATCCCCCTGCGAAATTATTTTAAACCCACACAAAGAACATTAGCAAATTTTCCCCCAAGGATATTGGTACCCCTCTGGTTCAGGTGAAGACCATCCTGTTTGTAGAAGCCCGCCCCCACTTCCCCAGTAGGAGCCACAATTATCCAGAAATCCAAAACCCTCCCTCCTGCACCATCCCTGCAGCCATGAGTTCAACTCGTCTCTCTCCCTATTCTTCGCCTTGCTAACACAAGGCACGGGCAACAAACCACAGACAATAGCTCTGTTTGTTCTTGCTCTAAGCTTACACTCTAGCTCCCTGAATTTCTGCCTTACATCCCCAAATCTCTTCCTATCTATGTTATTGGAGCCTATGTGTACCATGACTTGGGGCTGATCCCCGTCCCCCTCAAGGATCCTGAAAACATGATCAGAAACATCATGAACCTTACTTTTAAAGATTCACCTACGACTGGAAGTCATCATTTGAAGTTGGAGGTGTTTATTATGGTTTATCATGCTTTCTGTATGACGATGCAGAGGGCAAGTTGTATTCCAGAAGCAGTGATTGTTGCATTAACTTCACCTTTTATTTTGGGATGCATGATAAGCATTTGGTTATCAGGTTCTGTGGCCCTTGACATTATAATTGATAACATTTTTGCATTATGTTACAAAATGGTTTGGCTGAAACCTCTCAGAGTGCAAATGAATTAAAATGATGCCTAATTAATCAGAAACAATTTAAACTTGTTGTTCAATGCCTTCACTCAGAAATATACCATGACAGAAAAAAAATTCTTCAGAGTTAACAGCAGTGTAACAATGGCAGTCAGAGTAAAGTAGAAGGGAGAATCAATGCAAGTGAATGCTTTTTCTCTTTCATAGTATTAATTTGCATTTGGTGTGAATAATGTCGGTTGTGTATTATTTAAATTGGCAACTGATGAAACTCTCCTGCAAGTGAAAATATTGAGTAATTTAATACAGATTGTCCAGGACTTTGGGTTCATGATGCTTGATGTTACTTCTTGCACAATTTTGTGTATCTACTGTATGGTACAAACAAATTCAGTGATTGAGAGACAAAGTAGTCAACTCGTGAAATGAGACTTGATGTGAATTAAATTGTTGGAGTAGAATAGAAAGTGGAAAATGTAAGCATTCTATTCGAGAAGGGGGAAAGGCAGAAATCAAGAAACCGTGAGCTGGTGGATTGCTGATGGCAAAGAAAGGTCGCATTGGAATTCCATTTTTCAAATCATTTTGATAGTCTTGGCTGCAAGTCCTCAACATGTTCTTAAGTATGTGATGCTACCTTTCCAGAACTCCCGGCGATTCTGGATGGTGCGCAATAGATTTGAATCGTTTTATTGCGAAACTGTGTCCATAACTTGCTTAAATCATTTGGATGTGAGGTTTGGCCATTGATCTGATTGTATTTCTGTGAGGAATCTGTATCTAGTGAAAACTTTGAGAAACTCCTTTACAATCCTTCTGGTTGTGATATTGCCTAATGGAATGGCATCTGGAAATCTAGTGGACACGTCCATTAGTGTTAAGAAATACTCATCCCAACTTTTTGTTTGAGGTAGATGTCTACACAATCAATTAAGACTCTTGTAAATGTCTTATCAAAAGTAAGAATGTGAATTAAAGATGTGGGATTTATTGCTGCATGTGGTTTTCCAATTACCTGAAATGTATGACATATTTGGCAAAATCCATCTGAATCCTTGTGCAATCCAGGCCAGTAAAGACGTTCTTGTATTTTAACTTGACTTTTTCTTACCCCTAAATGACCCCTAAAGTTAATCCATGTGTGGACACCGGCAGCACCTTTGTTCCATAACACACTGAAATACGATTTGATGAACTTCTGCCCATTTCTCAACTACCTGAATATGTCATGCTCTCAATTTCCTCATTAAGGCATCATTTTCAAGATAGCAGCATTCAGGGATATGTTCAGATTATTTTCTCTGTATATCTTTGGATACAATTGCTTTAAATTTTCACGTTTCTGCTGTAACTCAGTTAATTCAACTGAGCTAAAGACATCTGCTTTGTCATCTATCTGCTCCTGTTTTGTGTCAACCACTTTATCAAACAGGGTCTGTGCTAATTCCACTTCAATTTTCTTACCCATACTCTTTGATCTCTCTTTTGTTCAACTGGTAACGTTTTAATCACCACCAAAGATGCAGAAAAAAAATCACAGGATCTGCATCCTATAATAGTTCAGTTGCTTGAGTTACCATGGACTTTTTAACCACGTTAGGCAGCACTCTTACTGTGAGCCAGCTATATTGTGAGTAAGGACAAATTGTATTCGTGGAGCTGAGAGTTTGTCCAGTACTCCTACCTCGACTTCTGCACTTTTCACTGGACCCTGTAACCTCACTCTATATAATTGAGCACGTTTTCTCATCATAAAATCTGTTACTAACATCTTTTCTGGCAATAATCCTTCAGAGCCACATGTCTCCTCATCGGTTAGCATCGAAGATTGAGAGGATCCTGGATTTCTTATTATTATTATCTGTTTATCTGCTGCTCCTGACCTATGTGAGTAAACTTTACGTAACGAATCTCTGACCAGATTGTACATTCTGGTGCAGATTTCTCGCCCCAACTGTACTTTCTGTCACCACTCAAACAAAATTCACTGGCTTATCCTGTTTTCCTACATTTGGCTTCCTAGTTCTTTTCCTAACCCACCACC
Source organism: Hemiscyllium ocellatum (assembly GCF_020745735.1). NCBI lineage: Eukaryota > Metazoa > Chordata > Chondrichthyes > Orectolobiformes > Hemiscylliidae > Hemiscyllium > Hemiscyllium ocellatum. The sequence continues at coordinate 24,412,129 of NC_083438.1, forward strand.
GCGTTCATTCTATATGACCTACTTTTTTGCACTGTGAACAATTAAGCATTTTAACTTCTCTTTTCCCTTCAAGGATATACTTTTTTACTCTGCGGTAAGTTATCCTTATGATCTTCACCGAGATCTACCTTTCCTATTCTGCGTGAGGATTTCTCTTTCCCCAATTTCTGTCCCACATGGATTGAAATTGATTTTGGAAGTCAAACTTTGATTTATGGACCAATTGATAATCATCAGCCTTTCCAGCTGCTAATCTCGCTGTTTTAACTCTTTACTCTTCCACATGAGTTCGCACAACTTCAGGGAGTGATTTTTTTAACTCCTCCAAAATAATTGTCTGTCGAAGAGCTTTAAGGGTTTGCTCTATTTTTAATGCCATTATCCACCTATCAAAATGATTTCATTGGATCTTTCAAACTTATTCGGTTTGATCAGGGTCCCTCCTTCGATTCCTGAAACTCTGTGTGTAGCTTTCTGGCACAAGCCCATATGCACTTAAGATGTCTTTCTTCGCTTCCTCATACATCCCAGATACCTCGCCTGATAGTAATGCAAATACCTCACTAGCTCAACCAAAAGTCTTGTTTGGATCAGCAAAACCCACATGATCCCTGAGCACTTCATTTGTTTAGCTACCTTCTCAAGTCAGATGAAGATAGCTTTCACACCCTTCCCATCAAATTTAGGCAATTCATGAATATATGGAAACTGATCCTCACCAGGTCTTTGGCTGTATTGTGTTTGTGCATCATCACTCTCTTCCTCGCGAAGCTTCCCTTCAGCCTTCATCTTCATCTTTTTAAGCTGCCTTTCCTTCCTAAGTGTCAATTTCTGAAATCCAGCCAAGTGTCCTATTCACTCTATGCCATCATTGGCAAAAGAGTTGGCAGTCTTTGGTGCCATTTTGCCTCTGAAGATGCCCCCGCTGTTCTGAGTCCTTGCTGGATCTTGCCAACGTTGCCACCTGCAAAGCGGCCATTAGCGCACTGGCCGAAACCTGATTCATCCACAGCCATGAATCCAACCTCGATGCAGTCACTTCCGGTGTCGCTGGGTCATGCACTGGGCACAAACCCCACTCTGCCGCCACCTTCATGAATCTGCATCGGATGTGTTGCCGCAAGCACCCGGAACACACCTCTGCCACAGCAGCCATGATTTGGCACCAGCACCACCTCGTCAATGCAGAAGCTGCCGGGGACCCAAGTCCGTGCCCAAGGCTGGCCCATTGAGTTCACGCTGAGCCAACTTGAAGAACAGAATCACTACAGTATGGGAACAGGCCCTTCGGCCCAACAAGTCCACACAGACCCTCCAAAGAGTAAACCACCCAGATCCATTCCCCTGCCCTATATTTAACCCTGACTAATGCACAATGGGATAATTTAGCATGGCCAGTTTACCTAACCTGCACATTCTTGGATTGAGGAAGGAAACCTACACAGACACAGGAAGAACATGCAAACTCCACATTGAGAGTTGCCCAAGGTGGGAATTGAACCACTGTGAGGCAGCAGTGCTAAACACCAAGCCACCGTGCTACCCGTGTCTGCACTGGGTTCATTCGCCACCATCAATACCATCACAACCATTGAGTTCTTCACAAGAAGCAAGGGGAAGCAATGGAAAAATGAAACAGAGTGTACGGGCCCCAGGCTCAGAGTCCCACTCTACCGCCATCTTAGCGGACTTTACCCTCATTGCTTAAGTGTGTGAAAGTAAGTGTCTGTTATCAGTATTGAGTCAGAAAGAATCTTGTTGTTTCATGCATTTACTGGACGGTCGAATGTTAGCTTTTTATAACTGTATATTAGTTCCACCCTTCTAAATGGTCGTTAGTTCAATCACAATAAACAGACTTAAGTCAAAAAACGAAACATGGCAGTCAAATTCAATAGAACTTTCCCATCGATGCCCAAGATCATGTAGTTGATCTGTGATTATCTACAGTGAAGGGATTTGGAAACATTAGGAGAGAAAGTGAGGGATTTTATGGCCATTACTTGCTCTTCAAGTGAGCTCAGCAAAACTGAATTTAAACTGTGTTGGAAGAGCTGAACATTGGATCTGTGATAGAGTCTCAATCATGCGATCAAACAACACGGAATCAGACCCTTTGGTCTAACCTTTCCATGCTAACCATAATCCCAAACTTAATTAGTCCCATCTGCCTGCGTCTGGCCTCTATCCGTCCAACATTTCCCATCATGTACTTGCCTAAATGTCTTTTAACCTTGTAACTGTAGGGCAGCCAGCACTTTCTCTGAAGGTTCATTCCACACACCAATCCCTCCCTGAGTAAAACATTGCCCCTCATGACTTTTTAATTCTTTTTCCTACTCTCACCTGAAAAATATAACCCCTAGCCTTGACAACACCTGCCCTCGGGAAAATACACCTGTCGTTCACCTTACCTAGACCCATCATTATTTCATAAATCTCTATAAGGCTATCTCTCTACCTCCTATGGTCCAGTAAAAACAATGACCCAACCTACCCAGCATCTCCTTATAACTCAAATCATACATTCCCGGCAACAGCCTGGTAAACCCCTTTTAAAGTCTCTCTAACATAATGATATCATTCCTTTCACAGAATGGGACTCACTATTCAAGAAGAGGCCTCAGCAATGTCTTGTAAAGCCTCAACATAATGTCCCAACTCCAAGATGCAAAGGTCTAAGAAATGACGGCAAGTGCAAGAAATGTCTTCTGAATCACCTATCCCTTTTTTGTGATACAAACTTCAAAGATTTATGTATCTAAGCCTCTAGGTCTCTCTGTCCTACAACACTGCAGAAGGACCTACTTTCTCGGGTATACCAAAAAATGAATGAGTAATCGGGCTGTATACAAAATATTTCAAGACATGTTCAGATATGTTGAGGAGTACATGGAAAATAAAGCCCGAGTTTCCGGTTGAGAGATGAGAATCATTGTCAATACACAAAACAAACCCCTTTGCTCCCTCTATCCAATTGATTTAATGGCTTTGATTCAGGACTTGCCATTTACTAAAGGTCCATAATTAAGTCATTAACCTTCACTTGATGAAGGAAGAGAGAGGTGTTCACTGGTGGAGGAAATGGGTTGAGATGGACTGTGATATTGAATTATTGAATTGTAGTATTGAATGTTTGCATATTTTAACACGTATATATCATGGTGCATGCCAAAAACCTGAGACTAAAATCTTTGCAAATGAAGCCATCTTCATATATTGGCAGTTCATTGTTTTTTTTAAAGGGGAGAGGTGTGATGATCTGTGCCTTTAAGTGGGATTTTATCTCTCCTGGTTCTCTTGTTGGAAACCCGGTGATGCAGTGTCTACACCTTGGAAAGTGGAGTAAATGGCTTAGGTTTTTTAAAAAAATAAGGAGACAAAAGCATCATGAGTGGATGTGGGCAGGCCTCACAGATGAAGGAATTGAGTTTTTGCTGTCAGTTGTTGATTCTGGCGTTTTGGTGTTGAAGCTGCTGAACACACCATTCTCTCTCTGCTGCTCCGTTTATTCCGTCGGTGTTCCCTTTCCTGGACTGGAGGAGATCGCAATGTCAGGAAATCTGTATTTTGACAGCGAAAATAAGCGGACACATTTCCAAATCAAAATGTTGAATGGCTTGCCATTGGGGAAATTGCAGATGACATCGTTATCTTGTATCTGTTGCCTTCTCATTTGAGACAAAAGTGTTTTTGGGTTTGGAAGGTGCTACCTAATGATATTTAGTTAATTTCTGCAGTGCATCTTGTAGATATTACAAACTGCTGCTGCTGAATATCAGTAGTGTAAATGGAATTGATGCTTTTGGATGTGGTGTCAATGAAGCGAGCTGTTTTTACCTGGATGGGGGCATGCTTCTTAAGTGTTTTTGGAGCTGCACAGATCTGGGCAAGTGGAGTGTATTCTATCGTACTCCTGATTTGTCCCTGATGGATGGTGGAGAGTCTCTCGGGAGCTCGGAGGAAAAGAGCTATATTTTGCAGTATTCCTGGCTAATGGCCTGCTTTAGCAGCCAGTGTCTATGGAATGAGTCCAGTTGGAATTGAAACTCAATGGTAATCATAAAGATGTTGATATTGTAGATTCAGTGATGGTAGCACTGATAGTGGGGTGGTGGTTAGAATGTGTATTACTTGGTTAGATTCCCTACAGTGTGGAAACAGGTCCTTCAGCCCAACAAGTCCACATCGACCTCCAAAGAGTAACCCACCCAGACCCATTTCCCTCTGACTATTGCACCTAACACTATGGGCAATTTAGCATGGCCAATTCACCTTACATGCACATCCTTGGACTGTGGGAGGAAACCAGAATACCTAGAGGACACCCACGCAGACACGGGGAGGGTGTGCAAACTCCACACAGATAGTCGCTCGAGGCTTGAGTCGGACCTGAGTCCCTGGTGCCATGAAGCAGCAGTGCTAACCCACTGAGCCACCATGCCACCCCAAATTTGAATTGGGTTTTGTCTAGTATTTGTGAAGATTGAATGTTGTGCGTCAATTGTTAGTCTAAACTTGGTTATTGTCCAGATCTTGTTGCATTTGAACATGAACTGCTTCAGCATCTGAGGAGTTAGACATGAGATTGAGGGTGATTTAGCGCTTGGATCAGAAATTGTCTAGCTGAAAGACGACAGGGGACGGTGGTTGATGAGAAACGTTCATCCTGGAATTCAGTTATTAGTGGTGTACCACAAGGATATGCTTTGGGGCCACTGCTGTTTGTCATTTTTATAAATGACTGAGAAAAGGGGATGGAAGGATAAGTTATTAAATTTGCGGATGAGACTAAGGTCAGTGGAGTTGTGGATAGTGCTGAAGAATGTTGTGGGTTACAGAGGGACATAGGTAAGTTGCAGAGCTGGGCTGAGAGATGGCAAATAGAGTTTAATGCAGAAAAGTGTGAGGCGATTCATTTTGGAAGAAGCAACAGGAATGCAGAGTGCTAGGCTAATGGTAAGATTGTTGGTACTGTTGAAGAGCAGAAAGATCTCGGTGCCATGTACATAGGTTGATAGGGTTGTTAAGAAGGCACACAATGTGTTAGCTTTTATTGGTAGAGGGATTGAGCTTTGGAGCCATGAGGTTATGCTACAGCTGTACAAAACTCTGGTGACCACACTTGGAGTATTGTGTACAGATCTGGTCACCGCATTATAGGAAGGCTGTGAAAGCTGTGGAGAGGGTTCAGAGGCAATTCAGTCATATGTTGCCTGGTATGGAGTGAAGGTCTTATGAGGGAAGGCTGAGGGACTTGAGGCTGTTTTCGCTACAGAGAAGATGGTTGAGAGGTGAGTTAATTGAGACATACAAGATAATCAGAGATTTAGTTAGGGTGGACATGAGGGTCTTTTCCCTCAGATGGTGATGGCTAGCATGAGGAGACGAATCTGTAAATTGAGGGCTGAGAGATAAAGGACAGATGTCAGAGGTAGTTTCATTACTCAGAGTGTAGGAGGGGCGTGGAACGCACTGCCTTCAACAGTAGTGGATACACCAACTTTAAGGGCATTTAAATGATCATCGGATAAACTTACGGATGAAAATGGGATGGTGTAGGATAGATTATCGAGGGCCAAAGGGCCTCTGCTGCGCTGTAATGTTCTATGTTTTATTAAAGGTACTGAGCATTGTGCAATCACTGGTGAACATCTCCACTTCTGACCATATGATGAAGTGAAATCATTAATGAAGTCACTGAAAATGCTTGGTCTGGGGACATTACCCAAGGAACTCCTGTCTCGGGGTCCTGGAGACAGATCTTCAACAATTGCAAGCCTCTTCCTATGTGCCACCTATGGCTCCAACCGGTGGTAATTTGAACTCTTAAACTCTTTTGTCCACACTTAATCCAAGGATGTAATGAGGTCAGGATCTGAGTGGCCCTGACGGAAGCCAAACTGGGCCTCACTCAGCAGCTTATTGTGAGGTTGGTGTGGCTCGATAGTGCTCTTGATGATAACTTTTATTCCTTCACTGATGATTGTACATAGACCAATAGGGCAGTAATTGGGGAGATTGGATCGCAATGTTTTTTTGTGTACAGGTCAGATATTCCTCTGTGATTGTACAGTGATACATTTCATCCTCGTTTGATACCAAAGACTTCGCGAACAATCCAGCAGTAAGGCAGGAAAAGTTTTACTCTAAGTGTTGATAAACAGTACGTTGCATTCACACTGCACGAGTGACATGTAATTGCCACATTTAAACAGAAAGAATCCTACTGGTTCTCAGGGTATTTAATCAGATTAAAATCACAGAATTGCACAGTGGCTCTCCAAAACCTTCCCACAAAGCTCAATTCACAGGTCAGATGCCTGCTAGAGAAGTCTTCAGTAACCTAGGAATGTCCAGGATGAAAGGCACTCAAGAACAGTATTCCTTTCATCACAAATATTATGATTCAACAGCACCCTTATAACACATTAACGATGCCATTCTGTTACTCTGTGCATCAGATGACAGAAGTGTGGATCTTCTGCCAACTCATCAAGTCCCCTCCCACAACACCTTTCAAAGTGAGGGACCTTTACCATGACAGAAAAACAATGCTCAGGACAGAATTAGCTATGAAGCCGAAAGCCATCTTGAGTTGGAAAACATTGCAACCCCATCACTGTCACTGAGTCAAGAATTTTGATTATTTCCCATGCCACCCTTCCATCCAAAGGTCTTCTTTGCATTGTGGGTTTACTCATGTGACATCATTTTCACCGTTCAGAGAGATGTCACTTCTAGTCTCGTGCTTCATAAATCAACCTTTGGAACCACGAAGCCCAACCGCATTTCTCACCATTCAATTATTAACATCAACTATTGTCACTTCAGTGTACTTACATTGACAACCTTCATCACACTGTGATAATACTTCACATTGAGAAAGACAGGAAGCTGTTTAATCTTTCAAGCAGAGTAATGCTGATTGAATATAATAAAAACATGCTCAGTGTGTGAATGAAGTTACAAAATGATTGGGAAAGAAAGCTGGGTGTCTTCTTTATTGTACAACAGGAATAACAGTTCACGAGGAATTCTCCATATATGTCATATAAAATATAACCTCGCAAAAGCTTCTAACTATCTACAGAAAATGGTAACAATATGACAGACTGGATATTTCACCATTTTCATCAGCTCCTCTCTAAACTTATTCTGGGCCATTGCATAAATAAATGTATTGGTGCAGCAGCTCAAAAGTAGAAGCATGTATCCAGTTTCCTGAAAAATATAAATGGGGTCATTGTAACCCGTGTATGAAAAAGTATTCATAATTCTGTAATACAAGTAATTGACCACGAATGTTAACCATAACAATAGAAAATTGGCAGATATACTGAAGAGTAAAATTATGGACTTTTTCCTGTTCTCCATCTCAGGATCATGATCGTTTTCAGACCTGGAATTTAAACGAAGTGCCTTACGAATTTTACTCGTCACTAATATATATCTCACAGTGAGAGCATTGAGCAACAAAACAACCAGAAATGGCAGAAAAGGATTCGCTATGTTGCTGAAATAAGAAAATGCGAGCCACATGGGTGATATATAAAAACTTGATCTTATCTGGCAGTACCAAGGCAGGTTGTTAATCATGTACATAGCTTCATATACAAAGTACCAGGGGACATCTTTGAAAATACTCAGGACGAACACTATACCAATTACCACAGCTGCAGTTTTCTTTGTACAATATTTAGTCTTCAGCTTCTGACAACAGATCGCTATAAATCGATCAGATGTAAATGCAGCAGTAAGCCATACAGAGCAGTCTTGGTTTATATAAATGAAGACATCTTTGATTCGACATAGTGGAGTCAGAAACAGATAATTTCTTGGAAAGTAAATGCCAATGATCCGATTCAGTACAACACTAGTGATGACAACTGATCGGTCTGCTGCTGCCATAGCCATCAAGTAATATGTAACACAATTCGAGAGGCCACACTTTCCTTGTGCCAAGATCACAATTGCCACCATATTAACTGTTGGGAAATTGCAAAACAAGGAAGTCACATGATTGGTGAAACATCACAACAAAACAGTTACTTTCCACTCTATATTTGTTCATCTCAGAGTATTTTATATTTTTTTACTTACAAAATTCTTTGATTTCTCAGCAAATAACTGGCAGGTTTTTAAAAATGCTCGGTGGTTTTCAAAGTGTGGCACACTCTGTTCCCTAGTTCCAACCTTTGTTATATACTGATCTGCGCATCTATGAACCATTTGCAGTTTGTGATAATTCTGGTACAGCTACATTCAGAGATACCAGTATAAAGTTTGAAGTCAAGGATTTTATTTTGACTGTAAAGGTATGGTATTTCTCACCAATTGTATCAACTCACTGAGTTTTTTTTTACTGTATGCATGTGTATTTCTTGTTTGGTGCCTGGAGTCATTTGTAAACCAGGCAAGGTGAGAATGGTAGTTTTCTCTGCAGCATCAAAATTGCCAGTGATTACAATGAAATGAATACTTCATTCCAGTTTTTTATTCAGGTTAAAATTTATCAACTGTCATGATTACGTTTGAACCCTCTTTCCCAAATTGCGAACTGGCATTTTGGATGAAGCCTTTATGAACATCAGCCCACCAGCTTCCCCTTACCTGTACTGGAGGGGTCAGGAATCAGAGGACCCAGTAGTGCAGAAGGCAAAAGCCTGAATTTGGAAGTTGAAAAGCATTGCTAAATAACTTGAATTATATTTTGGCTGTACCAGTAAAATTATGAATATCTCACCATCATAATTATTGTGAATAATTAGACAATGTGGGCAGTGCAGATTAAAATCTTTCACAGTAAAGCACTTTTGCAAGTCTGATGGCAGTAATTTGCAAGGATAAGAATCTCCACTCTCAAAATACTGATGAAGTGAGGGAACGGTTGAAGTTGTACATATTTTTTTTTGCCATCCTATTCAGATGTGTTATAGAGTAGATAGTGTACGAACCAAAAGCCTTCTATGTTAGAAGTAGGAAATGCTATCACTGTGCAATATGTTTTAGTACAAACTACTTTGTTTCATTTTATCAGAACAGTAAATGCAACTTCCTCTTTTACAAGGCCTCAGGTAAATGGTAATTAATAAAAAGGCAGAGAAAACAAGTGATACAATGAACAGGAACAAAATCGGGAGGAGGAATGTGAATATTGCGACTGTATCGATCAAAGTGTTTGTGAAGTAAAGTGAAAGATGAACACGATTGACAATATAAAGCTAATGTGCTAATGTCCGCTACTAAAGAAAATGTCCGCAAGACAGACAGATTATCTTGGATTTTTGAAATTTCTTGTTTGTATGATAAATACAAGTAAAGGATGAATATGTAAAATAGGACAGTAATGTACTTGGAAAGACTATAATTGTTGAGCAGCATGGATAGAATATTTACTCTGAAATATTCCTTGTCTTCCTACACTAGGAGACAGCTTAGAAATCTACAGTCTTAAAAGTTTAAGGCATAAGTGGAAAGATAAAGGAACCTTGGATGACGAGAGCAGTGGAGCTTCTGGTCAAAAGGAAGAAGGTAGCTTACATAAGGTGGAGGAAGCTAGGGTCAAGCTCAGCTCTAGAGGGTTACAGGCAGGCGAGGAAGGAGCTCAAAAATGGTCTGAGGATAGCCAGGAGGGTGCACGAGAAAGGCTTGGCAGAACGGATTAGGGAGAACACAAAGGCATTTTACTCTTCTGTGAGGAATAAGAGAATGGTCAAAGAAAGAGTAGAGCCGATCAGGGATAGCATAGGCAATTTGTTTGTGGAGTCTGAGGATGGAGGGGAAGCCCTAAATTAGTTTTTTGTTTCTGTCTTTACGAAAGAAAGAAACTTTGTAGTGAATGAAACCTTTGAAGAGCAGGTGTGCATGCTGGAATGGATAAAGATAGAGGAAGCTGATGTGCTGAAAATTTTGTCAAACATTAAAATTGACAAGTCGCCAGGCTCGGACCAGATTTGTCCTCGGCTGCTTTGGGAAACGAGAAATGCAATAGCTTCACCACTTGCGAAGATCTTTGCATCCTTGCTCTCCACTGGAGTCGTACCTGAGGACTGGAGAGAGACAAATGTAATTCCTCTCTTCAAGAAAGGAAATAGTGAAATCCCCGGCAATTACAGACCAGTAAGTCTCACCAGTAACGTGTTAGAAAGGATTCTGAGGGATTGGATTTGTGACCATCTGGAAGAGCATGGCTTGATTAAATGCAGTCAATACGGCTTTGTGAGGGACAGGTCATGCCTCACAGACCTGATCGAGTTCTTTGAGAATGCGACTAGAAAAGTTGATGAGGATCGAGCTGTGGATGTGGTGTGTATGGAATTCAGCAAGGCATTTGACAAGCAAGGTCATTGGGGACATTTAAGAGACTACTGGACATGCGTATGTTCACAAACACTTGAGGGTGCATACATGAGGATCAGTGGTCGGCACAACATCGTGGGCTGAAGGGCCTGTTCTGTGCTGTACTGTTCTATGTTCTATGTTCTAAAATACATCAATATTCAAATGTTTAATTAAAAACAATTTGTTAGAAAAAATATTTCTTTTTGTTTGAAATTCATCTTATGGAGGGCAGTCGAAAACTAAAAGCATATAAGATAATTCCCTGAATAAGGAAATAACATCATTTTAAGAACACAAAACATGAAGTAAATAATATAAGTTATGCTTGCTTTGCAATTGAGTAGTGACCTCCCAGGTTGTGTGATAATTTTGTAATCTGAGTTAAAGAGTAGACTGCAGCAGGTACATTGAAATAGTGCTGCATAGCTTTAAACCACTCACAAGATGAGAAAAATTACCTGGAATACCCACAGCAGCAAGAATCAGATAATAGGTTTCATACACCAGTCCGGATGGTGGTTCATGCATGTTCAGCTGGAAGTGATAATCCCTGAGCAACTACAACACAGTAGGGTTTTGTAGTTTATATATACAGTACAAAAAATGTCCCGCAGGGACACCGTTACACAACATCTTTCCTGATGTTAGTATCATTTATTGTGATGATGCTGGTCCTTTGACAAGGTTACGTTGTCCTTAGTTTTTTTCAAGCGTGTTTGTAAATGCCAAAGATTCCGAATTGCCCGGGAAAAGGAACTAAACAGATACAGCCTAAAGCAACAAGCAGAGGAAAAAGGCTTTTAGACTTTTGTTTAAAATAATTGCACAATGAGAGTTCTCCCACTTCAGGTATTTTTCTAGTTTGGTTTAGTTTCGATGGGAACCCTGAGAAAAAGCTGCAGGGGAAAGAGGTTCCATGCTTCAGCAAGCTGGCCTTATCTCCGTCAGATATCTCCATTGTGTTTGAATTAACCTTTTCTTGCCAAGGGATGTGTTTATGGGGATGTTGCAGGAAACTGGAACAGCTCATAGAATCATAGAGGCACAAAGTCCTACAGCACAGAGACAGGCCCTTTGGCCCAAACTGGTCCATGCTGACCAAAATGTCCATCCACACTAACTCTATTTCCCTGCAATTGGCCCAAAACCTTCTAAACCTTTCCTATCCATGAATGTGTCCAAATGCCTTTTAAATGCTGTTAATATATCCATCTCAATACCTTCCACTGGAAGCTCATTCCATCTGCGTACCATCCTCTGTGTGAAAGAGTTGCCCCTCAGATTCCCTTTCCCCTTGACATTAAATTGATGTCCTCTCGACCTGAATTCCCCAAACCCGGGAAAAAGACTGAGTGCATTCACCCAAAAATGTCTTTCACAATCTTATACACCTCTATACAGTTCCCTTTCAATCTTCTATGCTGCAAAGAAAACATGATGTGGAAGTGCCAGTGTTGGACTGGGCTTGACAATGTTAAAATCACACAACACCAGGTTTTAATCCAACAAATTTATTTGGAAGGACAATTTTCGGAGGGCTGCTCCCTCATCAGGTAGCAGCAGCCTCAGTACTCAATGCTGATGATTGGAAATTTCCAAGCACCGTCCAACAACTCATCTGCTTCATCTTCGGCCACAATGTTTTCCCGTTTGACAACCAGTTATTCATCCAGACACAGGGAGCAGCCATGGGGACCAAATGTGTACTCCAATATGCCAATATTTCCATGCACAAGTATGAAAAAACTATGATGCGCAGGACTTCCAACCAACACCATACACCAGATATATTGACAATATTTCCTTCCTCTGGGGCCAAGGCAAGGAGTCACTGAAATAACTACACAGTGATATCACAGCTGCCTGATGAAGGAGCAGTGCTCCGAAAGATAATACTTCCAAATAAACCTGTTGAACTCATACCTGCTGTTGTGTGATTTTTGGAGACCAAGCAAGATTCATCTGCGTTCTTCCCAGTTTAATAATATTCTTTAAAAACTGTACACTTTACTCTAATTACTGCCACATCCAATGTCCTAACAACAACATAACTTCCCAACTTCTACACTCAGTGCCCTGACTGATGAAGGTCAGTGTACGAAAAGCCTTCTCCACTGTCCCGTCTGCCTGTGATTCCACTTGCATAGAACTGTGAACCTGAACTCCAAGATCCTTCAGGTCAATTTCATTCCTTAAGGCCTTGGCATTCACTATGAAACTCCTCCCTTGGTTTGACTTTCCAAAATGCAAGACCTCACACATACCAAAATTAAAATCCACTTGTCACTTCTCGGCCCACTTCCCTAGCTGATCAAGATCCTGCTGAAATTTCTCATATCCTTCCTCACCGTCTGTGAGACCACTTATTTTTGTTTCATCAGCAAACTTACAGACCATACCTTATACAAACTCATCCAAATCATTGATATAACTAAGAAACAACAATGCGCCCATCATCAACCCCTGAGGCACTCCACTAGTCACAGTCCTTCTGTCCAACAAGAATTCTTCTATTATTGCCCTCTGCTTCCTATCATTAAGCCAATTTGTCTCCAATTTGCCAGCTCAACGAGGATTCCAATTTATCAAATCTTCCAGAGTAGCCGCCCATGTGAAACCCTGTCAAAAGCTTTACTGAAAATCATATAGACTATGTCTATGGCTTATGCCTAACACATCAATTCTCCTGCTTCTTGGATGCTGCCTGACTTGCTGTGCTTTTCCAGCATCACACTCTCGACACTGATCTGCAGTCCTCACTTCCTCTAGACTATCTACCGCCCTGCCCACTTCCATCTTCCTGGTCACTTCATCAAAGAACTCTAACAAATTTGTGAGGCATGATCTCCCATCACAAAGCCATGCTGATCACTACTAATCAACCCCTGTCTTTCAAATGCAAGTATACCATATCCTTCAGAATCTTCTCAAATGACTTACCCACCACAGATGTTAAGCTTGTTGGTCGAAAGTTCCCAAGTTATTCTTTGCAACACTTCTTGATTAATTGCACAGCCTCCAGGCTTTGTTTGGATCAATGAGAAATACGAAGGTCTGGGCTATCTTCTTAAAATGTTTTGAGAGGATCTGGCCTGGTTCATAGCGTTATGGTAAATGAGTACTGAACAGCTCACTTTCATCTTTTTTCTGTAGCAGAGTTGACTTAGAAACTAAAAGAAACACTCATTAGTAAGGATACAACTTAACAACATTGTACAGTAAATAACATTGAATTTACCAAAATCAGAAATTGTTTTAAAAAGAAATTTCAGAAGAACTGCCTTGCCTCTCTATATTTTACAGAAATGGAACAACACGTGCTCTTTTCAAGAACTTGAATCTTATTTTTTGATAGATGGCAAGGTGGATCAGTTAGTCCAGTTTGCTGCATAGCTAGTTTACGGTGGAGAGTACAACCAGCAGTGTGAATTTGATTTCTGCACCCGCTGAGCTTACCACAAAGTGCCCAAGTTCTCATTCCCCCACCTTGTCTGAGATCAGTCACACGTTCATTTAAAATCACCATTAGGCATCTCTCTGTGCTGAAAGCATAAAGGGCTTATGATCACTCTGTCAATGTATTAACTGCGTTCAGTAGATGATAATTCGTTTGTTAAAACTTAATTGATGATACTATGCCACAATTCCATAATTTTTTGTGGCAATATTTTGAACTAAACATCAGAATATGTGAAGATGTAATTTTGACTTGGCCTGTGATTTGCCTCGGCCCTGAAAGCGCTCGTGCCCAGTGGAACTAATCACTGTGATAGGAATCTCGTGCCATTTTCAAGCACTACTGTGCATCTCCCTCCTCCCCTTCATCCACTTTTCTACTCCATTCATTCAGTTCAATCATTAATAAAGGGATTAAACGTTGAAATGACTAATGTCTTGTTCGGTTGCATCACAAGTCACAGTTTTCTGTCTCCAATGAGCAAAATCATAACATATAACGATTGATGCTGTTCTGAGAAAAGAAATGATTCATCCATTCACATTGCATCAGTTTCTTGTGTAATGGAACATTTTCACATAGATGTTGGATATCTGAAATCAAATCAATAATTTATATAAAAACTCAGCAGATCAACATAATCTGTAGAGGAAATAAAAGTTACTGTTTCAAGTTGACTATGACTCTTCTGAGCTGCTGCTATTTTGCCGCCAATTCTGAAGAAGAGTCATATCTGATTTACCAGCACATTATGTTTTTGTCTCAGGACCCACGCCCACAGTATTACTGCAGAGCACAGCGGGATTAAATCAAACCCAACAGTTTGCCTGGTCCTGAACACTATGCATTAACCTCTTTTGGGAAGTTGAGTACAAAATGATCAGCATGAAAGGGTGAGAAATGCTCAACGATCATTCTCTGCCTTGACACACAAATGACAATTTCAGAAAGGTAACTTCAAAGGGCTGGTTTCATCAACCAATGTTGAGACAGAGCACGAAGTTACCAAGGAAGGCACGGGTTGAAAAAGGCGTGGAACTTCACACCTTAGAAAAGGGTTGTGTGGTTAGTTTAAAAGGGAGAATGTTGAGGTGAACAGATCAAAGAGAACAGAGGGTCGAAGAGGAAGGTATTGATGTTGTAGTTGTAGACACATGAACAAGTAAGGAATGGAGGCATACAAAGCATGTGAAAGCATTCCAAAGCTAATGGGCATAGTTTTAACATGAGAGGGAAAAGATTTAAAAGAACATGAAAACAATTTTTTTTTTGCAGAGCGGATGATGCATGTGTGGAATGATCTACCAGTGGAAGTGATCCACTCGGTTACAATTACAACGTTTAAAATACATTTCGGCAGATACATGAATATGAAAAATTCCAGGGGTTATATGAGGCAATTCAATACAAATGGGACTGATTCAGTTTTGGACGCCTGGTCAGCATTGACAAGATGGACCTATGGTTCTGTTTCCGTACTTTCAAACACTATGACTCGAGATGAGATTCGTTTAGAATGGTATTATGGTCATGCAGGACATGGTAGGCCGAAGAGCCTATTTGTGGGCTGTCCTGTTCTATGCTCTGTGTTTCTATGTGGACAGAAGCTGTATTTTCACTGAGCTGTACGTGTATTGGAAAAATTGAAGTAAACGGGTGAATTGGAATTTTGATAAACATATGAGAGAATTATGATCAATTAAAATAATCTCACGCCATATTGTATTCAGAATCAAAGTGCAACTGTCCCAGTGCATGGGCAAGAAATTACTCAGCGTGTCATCTCACACATTGGACATAATTGTTTGTTGGCTAGTAAAATATTAACATCCATTGCACTGCAAAGGTCCATTCTTGTCCTGCATGATGGTGATGATTCAAGGAAATAAAATGTTACACGCAGCTGTCAGTATACGGTGTACCATTTGATCTACTCTGACACTGAGGTTTGCTTGGATTTCTCTAATTTCCATTGAAGTCTCTTGACCGTTCGTCGCCAACTTTAAATACATTTAAGTCGCCATTGGACAAGCACATGGACGTACATGGAATAGTGTAGGTTAGATGGCTTCAGACTGGTATGACAGGTTGGTGCAACATCGAGGGCCGAATGGGGGTGTACTGCGCTGTAACGTTCTATGTTCTAAGATAAAAATAAGAATCATCCCAGAGATCTGGAGTTTTAAAGGCATTGATTTCTCTTGACATATTTTCCATTTCACAATCAATACTGGGAATGATTATTTTCTTCCAGACATTTCAAAGAAATAAACTGCACATGTCAGAATTTTCCCACGGGAATCATTGCTTTAGAGGGTTAGGTGTTTCTGTCAGAGGGAAATGGGTCTGGGCAGGTTACTCTTCGAAGGGTCGGTGTGAGACTTGTTGGGCTGAAAGGCCTTTTTCCACACTGTAGGGAACGTAATCTAATCATGAGAGGAAACAACGTCCTTGACATATTCTCACATCTCATTCAAGCATATTGGACACATAAAGCCGAAATAATTCTGTTTAAGTGTTACCAGTTGAAACATGGCAATGCACATATTATCTTCTGAATTTATTTATTATATTGATGAAGGAACATCGGACTCTCTTGTTAGAGGGACATGACTGGTGGTGAGTTTAACCTGAGGGTTGCCGGAGTCAGGCAATAGATAAGACAGGGAGGAGAGGACTTGCATCACAACATTTTGGTGACATTGAACTTGCACTGTGCGGTTTTACTTGGAATCGCCTCTAAACATCCAGGTTAACATGTGTGATCACCGCTCAAAGACAATTACATTATTAAGAGAAAAATAATGTTCAACATTGAGTTGGCTTTGAATACAAGCAGAGGCTCCCCTTTACTTGGGCTGACTCTTTCGAAAGTGAGGGCGAACACCAGGATAAAATTTGCAGAGGATAGTATTTTGTAAAAGATGCGTTATTGGTTACATTTAATATTGTTTCATCGACAATGCATACTTACTGATTTTAATCATTCCTAATGAGGGATTTGCCTCATTTCCCCCTTCTCGCTTCCAACAATTGGGGGCGGCACGGTGGTACAGTGGTTAGCACTGCGGCCTCAGAGCACCAGGGACCTGGGTTCAATTCCCGCCTCAGGTGACTGACTGTGTGGAGTTTGCACGTTCTCCCCGTGTCTATGTGGGTTTCCTCCGGGTGCTCCGGTTTCTTCCCACAGTCCAAAGATGTGTGTGTCAGGTGAATTGGCCATGCTAAATTGCCCGTAGTGTTAGGTAAGTAATCTAATCTAATTGCCAGTGTGGGACAACTCAATCAGAAGAATATAATGAAAAGAATTGACACAAATTTTTAAAATTGAGTGGTACTGATGTCATGGAATGCTCGATTGAATGGTGTTCCTGAGCGTTTTCCAACTCTGGATATAGATTCCACCACCCAATGATTCTGTGGTTACTGAGTAATCTTCACTTCTGACCGAACATGCTTGAGCCACCATCTGGTTTTGCTGTATGCAATTTACGAACCAATTCTCTATGCTGCGGGTATGCCAAGCAATTTCTCACCTTGAGAGTCATGTAACATTGTGAGCTACAATATGTTCGTCTGCCGTTTAATTCACGTTAGAAAATGGGCACACAAAATCCTCACAAAATGTCTAATCACTATTAAAGACGAAAGGAGCACCATTTATGCTAATTATTCATTGTGTTTTCTCAAGATGTCGCCTTTCTCTGCTTCAGTGAAAGACACTTTATCCATTGCTTTACAAAAATGTCTCACGAATAAAAACAAGCAACTCGGGTGGACACTGTTTCCTTGTACATTTGAATACAGTAATGATCAGTCTGAGTTTGAACTTCCAAACACTGCCTATTGTGATCCATTTACTAGTGTGGGGAGCTGAGGAACATAGTATTCTGGACATTCTGCCCATATTGACGACTGATAGTGGTCTATCAAAGTACATCACTGTCCTGTTTTCTATCTTAATGCTTTAACACAGTGGAATCTCTTCAATCTGCAGATTCAGAGCTAATCCACCCAAGTAAATACCAAAGGGAACCTCAGTGAAAGAAATATCGCGTGGAACAGTTCAGATCTTTGTGTCCATTCCAGAATGGTTAATGTGGCCTGGTTCAGAGCTCCCTGACATTAACTAACCAAGATGATTTCTGACTATCGTTCAGCTAATCATAAGAGTTAAGAGGCACAGTACGCCAGTCGGCCCGTCAACCTGTGCCTACCATTTAATGAGACCATAGATTTCACTTCCCTCTTAAGGACTACATAGATTTTAAAACAGTATCTCACTCAACTTTGAATTGATTCAATGACCAATTTGTCACGTTTTGCACGAGCCTGGTGTTCCAACGAAGAATTAACGACAGGTAGAAAAACAGCCTTCTAACTCCACCTTAATAGCTGACCACTTCTTTTGAAATTCCGAGCTTTATGTACAGGTTCGCCCACGTAACATGTCTGATAATTATTCTGTCACATGCTGTTACAGCAGCAGAATTTAACAATCTCTCCTGTGCCATTTCAGACGAGCGTGCATTGTCTTTATTGGTGATGTTTATAAAATACGAAACTGATGGCAGAAAATGTAATTCGGTTACCCCACCCCTCCCCCCACCCCCTTAATCATGTCATGCTTGAGCTTTGAACTCTAACTCGATAGCAGACGCTATTTCTTCACGTGCCTGTATACCACTGCTCTTCCCTCAACTCAAAGTCGAACGCAATCAGTGATAGACCATTGACAGTTTATTGGGACAGGTTGAATTCCAAATAATCACATCAATCTGAGTGCAGAAAGCTGCCAGTTCATTCTTAACTTTACCACGTGGCATCGCAAGGCTATGTTCCCTGCAGATCTCATCTGACAACTGGATTCCTCGTGTTTCTCTATTTTCTTCAGAGAACTTCACTGAGATTAATCCAAGTTTGAGCTCAGGGATTTAGACTTTTCAAGACGTTAATTTCTCTCAACACTTTTCCTTCTACTTTATTATCGATAGTGGAAATCAAAGCATGTCAAAGAAATAAACCTGCAAATGTGTTGCTGGTCAAAGCACAGCAGGCCAGGCAGCATCTCAGGAATAGAGAATTCGACGTTTCGAGCATAAGCCACAATACTCACATTTTTTACAATGACCTGTGTAATTATTGAAACAATATCTTCACATATTCTAACATATCACTCAAGCGTATTAGACAAAACAAGACTAAACAATTCTACATATGTTTTACCAGTTGAAATAGAGCAAGGCCAATGCTATCTTCTGAATTCGGTTATGATATTTATTGAGTAATGGCGGGCTCACTTATTAGAGGGACATGACTGGTGGTGAGTTGAACCTGAGACACTCCAGGAGTCAGGCAATGGGGCAAGCGGACTTTCATCAGGACAGTTTTATTTCTTGACACAGTACAGGCCCTTCGGACCTCTGATGTTGTGTGACCTTTCAACCAACGGTAAAATCAAACTACATGCCTTCCATTTTGCTCTCATCCATATCCTATCCAAGTGTCTCTTAAATGTCCCTAATCTAGCTGACTGTTTCGTGTTTTTGATTAGGTTTCCTATAGTACGGAAACAGGCCGTCCAGCTCAACAACTCCACCCTGACTAAAGCACCTAACTCTCTGGGCTATTTAGCAAGGCCAATTCACCGGACCTACACATCTTTGGATAACGAGAGGCCAGGGAAAGTATATTTCTGTTACGGTGAAAGGAAAGGCTGGTAGATATAGGGAATGCTGGGTGACTAAAGAAATTGAACGTTTGGTTAAGAAAAAGAAGGAAGCATATGTCAGGTATAGACAGGCTAGATCGAGTGAACCCTTAGAAGGGCGGCACGGTGGCACAGTGGTTAATACTGCTGCCTTACAGCGCCAGGGTCCTGGGTTCAATTCCCGCCTCAGGCGACTGACTGTGTGGAGTTTGCACGTTCTCCCCGTGTCTGCGTGGGTTTCCTCCGGGTGCTCCGGTTTCCTCCCACAGTCCAAAGATGTGTGGGTCAGGTGAATTGGCCATGCTAAATTGCCTGTAGTGTTAGGTAAGGGGTATATGTAGGGGCATGGGTGGGTTGCGCTTCGGCGGGTCGGTGTGGAGTTGTTGGGCCGAATGGCCTGTTTCCACACTGTAAGTAATCTAATCTAATCTAATTAAATAAGCGTATGAAGGGAATAGGAATATACTTAAGTGAGAAATCAGGAAGGCAAAAAGGTGACATGAAATAGCTTTGGCCAATAGAGTTAAAAAGAATCCAAAGGGCTTTTACAAATACATTAAAGACAAAAGGGTAACGAGGGAGAGAATAGAGCCCCTCAAAGATCAGCACGGTGGCTTTTGTGTGAAGCCGCAGGAGATGGGGCAGAGGCAAAACGAATACTTAACATCAGAATTTACTGCAGAAAAGGACATGGAAAATATAGAATGTAGGGAAATAGATAGTGGCATCATGAAAAATGTCCATATTACAGAGGAGGACGTGTTGGATGTCTTAATGCACATAAAAGTGGATAAATCCGCAGGACCTGATC
The DNA here is from genome assembly GCF_020745735.1 of Hemiscyllium ocellatum. Classification (NCBI taxonomy): domain Eukaryota; kingdom Metazoa; phylum Chordata; class Chondrichthyes; order Orectolobiformes; family Hemiscylliidae; genus Hemiscyllium; species Hemiscyllium ocellatum. The sequence goes on from NC_083438.1 coordinate 24,432,451, forward strand.
AGGTGTACACAAGAACTGTGTGGGAAGTAAGGGAAGTGATTGCTGGGCCTCTTGCTGAGATATTTGTATCACTGATAGTCACAGGTGAGGTGCCAGAAGACTGGAGGTTGGCTAATATCGTGCCACTGTATAAGGAAGGTGGTAAGGAAAAGTGAGGTAACTATCGACCAGTGATCCTGACGACGGTGATGGGCAAGTTGTTGGAGGGAATCCTGAGGGAAGTATGTAAATATATTTGGAAAGTCAAGGCCTGATTAGGGATAGTCAACATGGCTTTATGCGTGGGAAATCATGTCGCAAACTTGGTTGAGTTTTTTGAAGAAGTAATCAAGAAGATTGATGAGGGCAGAGTGGAAGATGTGATCTATATGGACTTCAGTAAAGCATTTGAGCAGGTTCCCCATGGGACACTGGTGAGCAAGGTTAGATCTCATGGACTACAGAAGAACTCGTCATTTGGATACAGAACTGGCTCAAAGGTAGAAGACAGAGTGTAGTGGTGGAGGGTTGTTTTTCAGACTGGAGGCCTGTGACCCGCAGAGTGCCATAAGAATCGATGCTGGGTCCACTACTTCTCATAATTTATATAAATGATGTGGATGTGAGTATAAGAGGTATAGTTCATAAGTTTGCTGGTGACACCAAAATTTGAGATGTAGTGGACAGGGAAGACGGTTATCTCAGATTACAACGGGATCTTGATCAGATGGGTCAATGAGCTGAGAAGCGGCAGACGGAGTTTAATTTAGATAAATGAGAGATGCTGCATTTTGGGAAAGTAAATCTTAGCAGGACCATACACTTAATGGCAAGTTCCTAGGGAGTGTTGCTGAACAACGAGAACTTGGAGTGCAGGTTCATAGCTCCTTGAAAGTGGAGTCACAGGTAGATAGGATCGTGAAGAAGGCGTTTGGGATGCTTTCCTTTATTGATCAGAGTATTGAGTACAGGAGTGGGGAGGTCATTTTGCGGCTGTACGTTACATTGGTTATGATACTGTTGGAATATTGCGTGCAATCCTGGTCTGACTAGTATATTTGCAACATTTAAAAGGCATCTGGGTGGGTATATGAATTGGAAGGGGTAGAGAGATATAGGCCAGGTGCTGGCAGTGGGACTTGATTGGGTTGGGATATCTGGTCGGCATGGATATGTTGCACTGAAAGTGTCTGTTTCCATGCTGTACATCTCTACGACTCTATGACTATGACTCTATCTTTTACATGGTGTTTACTGCTGCTACTGTGCGTCGTTGGTGGCGTCAGTGGGTATTTATGAATTTTGTCCAAATCGAGTGGCCTGCTTTGTCCTGGATGATGCCAAGCATCTTGAGTATTGGTAGAGCTCCACAAATCCAGCAATGTGAGGAGTATTGAATCACACTTCTGACTTTTGCTTTGTAGATGGTGGACAGGCTGCATGGAGTCAAGAGGTGCATTACTTGTTGCAGTAGTCCTTGATTCTGACTTATTTTTGTTGAAACTATGCTTATGTCACATGTCCAATTGGGTTTCTGTTCAATGATTCCCCAAAGCCGTTGATATCACGAACTGGAGATGCTAGCATTTGTATTGTACAAATATTGATTGTCTGTTGTGTGCTCAAGACTAGATTATGTCTTGACCTTTTGCATTTAAACCTGCAGTGCTCCTGTACCTGACGAGTCTTGAATGTTTCCGAACATTCTGAAATCATTGGCAATCATGTCCAATTCTTACCTTTTGTTGCAGTGAAGGTCATTAATGAGTCACCATAAGATGAATTAGCCTCTGACAGTACCCTGAGAAATGCTGGCAGAGATGTCCTAATACTGAGATGATGGATCTCTAACACTACAACTCACTTTGCATTTGCAAGATATGACTCCAACCAGTGGAGAATTCCCCTCTGATACCAAATTATTGCAGTTTAGTTGGGGTTCCTTGATGTACATTTGATGGCCCATTGTTGTCCCTCTCGGCTCACAGCTTTACTTCATCTCTTTTGTCCACCTTCGATTCAAGTTTGTGATGATGTCAGACACTGAGTGGCCCTGGCAGCACCAAAACTGAGCATCACTGAACACGTTATTGCTGGATTAGTGGTGCTGGAAAAGCACAGCAATTCAGGCAGCATCCGAGGAGCAGTAAAATCGACGTTTCGGTCAAAAGCCCTTCATCAGGAATACATGTAATGAAGGACGTTTGCCTGAAACGTCAATTTTACTGCTCCTCGGATGCTGCCTGAACTGCTGTGCTCTTCCAGCACCACTAATCCAGAATCTGGTTTCCAACATCTGCAGTCATTGTTTTAATGGTACTGCTTGATAGTACTATTGATGATATCTTCTATTATGTTATGCCTCATAACTCTACCAATGGAATGATCGTAACCCAGCACTATTTCGGAACATTCAATTCTCACTACCAATTTGGGGTGGCATGGCGGATCAGTGGTTAGCCCTGCTGCCTCACAGTGGTTGGCACCGCCATTCAATTCCAGCCTCAGGTGATTGTCCATGTTCATTTGGCATAATCTCCTCGTGTCTGCATGGATTTCTTCCCACAGTCTGCAGACAAGCAGCGAGAAGTGGATTGGCCATGCTAAATTGCCCGAAGTGTTCAAAAACGCTGTTGGTTCGGTGGATTAGCCATAAGGAAACATGGAGTCATGGAGTTTGGGATGCTCTTTACTGAGTTGGTGTTGGACTGAATGACCTGGTTCCAAACCTCAAGGTTTATAAGACTAGTTCTATGAATTATTGTGATTTCAGTCTGTATTCATTGACAACTTCAACCATATCGTGATAATAGTTCAAAGCAGGAAAGATATGAAACTGCTTTGTCTTGTAGAGCACAGGAGTGCTCATAGAACTTGGTTGAATAAATTGAACACATTATCAGTGACAACGAAATGCATGAGGTGATTGGTAAAGAAGGCTAGCTGTGCCAGACTTCATTAACTTTTTTTATTGTCGACTTGGAATGGAAGTCCAGAATGAATTCCCCATATGTTTCATTTGCAGTAGAACAACATGCAGAGGAACCTCACCAAATTTGCTAGTTACTGACAGAAAATCATAACAATATGATTTATTGGATACTTCACTATTTTCATCAGCTCATCTCTGAATTTAGTCTAGGTCACTGCATAAACAAATGTGTTTGTGCAGCAGCTCAAAATTGCAAGCATGTATCCAGATTCCTGAAGGATGTAGACTGGGTCATTGTAACCCATGTAAGAATAAGCATGAACAGTTCTGTAATACAGGTAATGGATTGAAATGTCAGCCATAAGAATAGGAAATTGCCAGATATACTGAAGAGTAAAATGATGGACTTCCTTCTGTTCTCCATCTCTGGATCACGATTATTTTCAGATCTTGATTTAATACATAGTGCCTTACGAGCCTTGCTAACTAATATTATGAATCTCACTGTGAGAGCATTAAGCATCAAAACAACTAGAAATGGCAGAAAAGGATTTGCTATGCAGTTAAAATAAGAAAATGCACGCCACAATGGTGAAGTATAAAAGCTTGATCTTATCCGGCAATACCAAGGCAAATTGTTAATTATGTACAAATATTCAAGTATAAAGTAGCATGGAATATCTTTGAAACAACTCAGGGTGAAGACCATCCCGATTACCAGAGCTGCAATTTGCTTTGTGCAATATTTGGCCTTGAGATTCTGACAACAGATTGCTATGAAACGATCAAAAGTAAATGCAACTGTCAACCACACAGAACAGTCTATAGTTACATAAACGAGAACACTTTTGATTCTACAGACTGGAGTCAACAATAGATAATTGCTGGGAAAGTAAATGCCAATGGTCCGATCGAGCAGAACACTTGTGATAACAACTGATAGATCCGCTGCTGCCATAACCATCAAGTAGTGAGTGATACATATAGAAAGACCACACTTTCCCTGAGCCATGATTGCAATTGCCACCATGTTAACTGTTGGGATAATGCAAACAGACAAGAACTTGATTGGTTAGACATCATGAGAGAACAGTTTCTTCCACTCATTTCAGAACATTTTATAATGCATTTCTTAAAGAATCCATATTGTTTCTCAAAAGCAATTGATATAGGTTCTCAACTGCCTGGTTTATTTGAACATGCAGTACAAGGCTGCAGTCTAGCATAAATACAGATTTAAACATCTATGGACAACTTGCAGTTTGTAAGAGACCAATAGAGACAGTGTCAATTGTTTTGTTTTTACTGTGACCAAAGCCCATAAATATCACCTAAGAACAGTGAAAACCTCATGAAAGCATGATCTTTCTGATTAATTGTATCAACTCGCTGAACTTTTTTTTGTTTCTTTTATTCATACATTGCTCAGTTATTGTTCAATATCTATAGTCTATTCTAAACCAACAAAGATTGTAGATAGTAATATTCATTGCAAAATGGACATTCTAGAGCTAGAAAGATGTCAGTGCTAAAAATGATGTGAATGGTGTATTCCAGAATTTTATTGAGTTACAGATTTATCAACTGTTTTGTTGATGCATGAATACATTCACAAAACACTGACTGGCATTTTGGATGACTCAGTTCGGGATATCACCAGTGTGGCAACTCCTGCTCACTAGCTTTCCCTCAGCATTTTTACAGAGAACAGGAATCAGAGGACTGAATTAAAGCAGTAGTTCAGAAGTTAAAGATCTGAAGTCGAAAGTTGAAAAGCATTATTTATGAACTCGGATTAAATCGTTAAATTATATTTTTCCAATATTAATTGCATTTTACAAAACTCAGACATATAAGCATTGTCAGCAATTAGCACAGTCTCAAGACCATCTTTTTAACATTGTTGGTAACAATTCACAATGATAAGGAACACCAACATCAGAAACACGATGAAGTGGAGAAAAAGTTGATCTTGTCTGGATTTTTTTAATGATCCTATTCAGATAACTTTTCAAACTACTAACATGGGAACTAAATGCCTTCTGGTTCAAAGATAGGGAAACTCTATCACATGCCACGTGTTTCATAAAAAGTTGTTGTTTTATCAGCGCATTAAATATAGCATCCCCTTTTGCCGGAAGGCTGATAATCAGGGTGGCAAACAACGAGAACGAGACCATGAAAAAGATAAGAAACAAGTGATGCAATGCATCGGAATAAAATAGAGAAAGGTCGATGACCTACCTGTATTCATTCAAGGAATTTTGTGACATGACATTAGAAAATGAAAAATAAACTTGATTGATATATAAGACTAATGTGCCAATGTTTAAATCATGCAAGACAAATATACGATAAATACAACATTATTTTGCATTGTTTAAAATGTTATTTACGTGGAGAACCACTGAGAGGTTTAGAGTGAAAATCAGGACAGCAGCACAACTTGGATAGTCCACAATTGCTGATCTGCTTGAGCAGAATATTCAGTGTGAAATACTCCTCACCTCCCTACAATATGACGCTGGAGCACAACACATCAACGTTCCAATGTACAACTAAATACTATTCACCGAATCACTGTTTCTTTTGGATTGAAATTCATCCTATTGAGGATAGTTGGAAAAAAATTGCTGAAATAGAAAGTGACAACATTTCAAGAACATATATGAAATAAATGACATGAATTATATTTATTAGCCACTGAATCATGACTTCCTCACTGCATGTGATGATTTTTCAAGCCCGTTACGTCTGCTGAATTAAAGAATAGGTGCTCAGCAAGTAGAGTACCTCACAGCATTACTCTACTCTTAAGATTACAAATTACCTGGAATGCCCACAGCAGTAAGAATCGGATAGTAAATTGCATACACCAGACCGGATGGTGGTTCATGCATGTTTGGTCAGAAGTGATAATCTGTCAGCAACTACAAAACAATACGATGGTGTCATCCCATATATCCAGCAGGAAACTCCTAAGGGACCATGGTCCACAAAGTCTTTACTGAAGTCACTCCCATTTATGTAAATAGTTATTGAGCACCTTGCTTTTATCCTTTCCACGCAACTGAGCTGATGTATCTCAATCAAGCAAAAACAAGAGAAACCAAAAAACAAAACTCTCATTAGTAATGGTTCACCTAAATAATTCCACACTGTGGAATAAATAACATTAAAGTTTCCAAAGTAAGTAAGCAAAACAATGGTCTTTTCCCCTCTAAATTTTATAAGATTAAGGAATGCTATCCTCTTGTCAATGACACCTGGGAGTTGAATATGATTTTTCTGTGATTAGTATGGTAACTCTTGATCAGTTAGCTCAGTTTGCTGCATCGTCAGTTTATGGTAATGCCCAGCATTTCCCTGACTACAGATGTCATGCTAACTGGCCTGAAGTTACTTGCCTTCTGCCTACACCTTTGTCTCAAACAGTAGCATGACACTCGCTGTCTTCCAGTCTGCTGGGGCCAGACCAGAGTCCAGTGAATGTTCGGTAAATTAGCACTAACGCTGTTACTATTACTTCCACCATTGCTTTTAGCTGGGATGCTTGACATCAGGGCCAGGAGAATTATCTACCTTTAGACCCTCAAGTTTGACCAGCACGACCACTTTAGAGTAACAATTGAATTGAGATCCTCACCTCCCATCGTATCCATGACATCATTTTTTGGCATATTCGACACATCTTCCACTATGAAGACTGACACAAAATAGTTGTTCAGGGCCTCGACCATTTCAGCAGTACCCAATGTTATTTCTCCTTTCTCATCCTGCACGGGACCTATGTCCACTTTTGTCAAACTTTTTCGTTTTATAGATTTATAAATACTTGCCCTGCCTGTTTTTTTTAAATATTCTCTTCTAGTCTGCATTCATAATCTATCTTTCCTTTCTTTATTTCTTGCTTTATAAAGTATAACCCGGGTGTAACCTTCTGGTATCCAGGAATCAGTCTGGTATACATTCATTGCACTCCGTCAAAAACTAAATATGCTTCCTCAAATAATGACACCACAACACTTACATTTGTTTTTCGAAACACTTGACGATGTACCTGATGAAAGGACATATGAAAGAGCGAGGGTATGGTGAGGAAGTGAGTTTCAGAACCTTGGTCGTCAACTATAAATAGCACAACCATCGACATTGTCTCAAGAGTATTGACGATTCACAAAAGATAAATTGAGTGCTGGGGAACTCACTTGTTATGATATAGGAATGTAGGAACACTTATGATACAACGAGGGTGGAACTAATTGCATAATCAAAATAACTATTAGAAATTTAGTTATGACATAGTTCTCCATCAGGGTTAAATGCAGTTTATTGAACACTATGCATAATGAATAAAATGACTTCATGTGATTTAGGCTGTCGATAGCATGCATTTGGATAAGATGAAGTACATTGATCTTGAAAGATCATAGCCTGATTATGGTAGCATTGAAACAGTGATACATAAGTTTAAAATCGGAAATTTTAGGCATTGATTATGGCATCATTCACAACAAATGCACGTTTCCTCTCTTCCAGCTCTGAAACATACATAGGTTCTGGCCTGTACAATGTCCAGAACTGAATGCTGAATAATAAATGGTTGACAGCAAGTGACTGCTGAAATTTTGACATCGTTATATTAAATTTTAAAATATTGGTTATAAAATATTCATCTTTTATATTCCTCATTCATAACTCTGCATTTATGCAGCCTTTTCAATTTATCAATACTGTGTCATTTTGTTCTTTCTGCAACTTCCCAAACATACTTGTATACGTCATTTGCTTATAGTGTTTCTGTAATTCTGAAACCTCATTTATTGTTCATGTATTTAATGACACGTAGTTTCATGGACCACTTTATTGATCATACTCTAGCAATGAAGTTAATTGCACTTTCGTTTTCCTGTGAATACAGTATGATCAGCCACCTCATTGTTGAATGTTGCCTTTCATTCTCACTTTGCTACAACTTGCGGAACTAATATTCAATTGTATTTATTTGCTGAACTGTATTAGCCCATTAGTAATTAATGGAATATACCTTGAGTGCAATTATCCAATTTGCAACTAATTTTTCCACGATGGTTTTTCATTATCCCATTTTGTCTTCTCGTGTCTGGATTTAAAATAACATACTCACATTTCTTTCTATGCTTGCTTAAAAAGTGGGCTGCGTGTTGCTAAGCATGGTTCATCATACGTAACTATCTGTAACGTTGATCTATGAAGTTCGAATAACAAACTGAAACATGTAGTGGGAAGAAAACGGCATACCAATGAATTTGTTTCCTTGCAACATCGAATGAATATACAATTGTTCAGCACCGGGTTTCTATGCATTTGAACTGTCTGGCCAATTGATGTAGCCATTCTGTAATCTCATCATTAATTTATCACTTCAGAATATGCTGAGACAACTGAATTTTAGTTGTCATAAAACATGTTATGATATGTTCTGATGTTATGCTCTGTTTCACCTATTTATGACAGTTTGTTAGCAGTGTTAATGATTAGACCAGACCCCTTAAAGTATTTCAGCAGGGGTACAGTGGTTGTTTTCAGCAGGAGTACAGTGGTTGTTTTCAGCAGGAGTATAGTGGTTGTTTTCAGTAGGAGTACAGTGGATGTTTTTAGCAGGGATACAGTAGTTGTTTTCAGCAGGAGTACAGTGGTTGTTGTCAGCAGGAGTACAGTGGTTGTTTTCAGCAGGAGTACAGTGGATGTTTTCAGCAGGAGTACAGTGGTTGTTTTCAGCAGGAGTACAGTGGATGTTTTCAGCAGGAGTACAGTGGTTGTTTTCAGCAGGAGTACAGTGGATGTTTTCAGCAGGAGTATAGTGGTTGTTTTCAGCAGGAGTACAGTGTTTGTTTTCAGCAGGAGTATAGTGGTTGCTTTCAACAGGAGTATAGTGGTTGTTTTCAGCAGGAGCGTAGTGGTTGTTTTCAGCAGGAGTACAGTGGTTGCTTTCAGCAGGAGTATAGTGGTTGTTTTCAGCAGGAGTACAGTGGTTGTTTTCAGCAGGAGTACAGTGGTTGATTTCAGCAGGAGTATGGTAGTTGTTTTCAGCAGGAGTACAGTGGTTGTTTTCAGGAGGAGTAGATGGATAATCATGGAATGATGAAGCTGACACAACCACTTAGCATTAAATAAAACAGAATTCATTTTCAAGATTATCAAATAAAAATGAGTAAAACAGAAAAGAACATAGAATAACTGAACCTATCCGAGAACCCAACCGATAATCCCAACTCAAAAATTCTGTTCGAAATTTATCTTTAGATTCTTTACAGTGTGGAAACAGGCCCTTCAGTTCAACCAGTCCCCTCTGACTCTCCGAAGAGTAACCCACTCAGAGCCATTTCCTTCCTAGCTCTGACACTATGGGCAATTTAGCATGGCCAATTCACCTGACCTGCACATCTTTGGATTGTGGGAGGAAGCCGGAGCACCCAGGTAAAACCCACGCAGACATGGGGAGAATGTGCAAACTCTACACAGACAGTCACCTGAGGCTGGACTTAAACCTAGGAGGCTGGTGCTGGGAGGCAGCAGTGCTGACCACTGAGCCACCATGCTACATCTGTTGCCCTACAGACCCCTCAGCAACAAAAGATAAAATTAAATGCAGGGTCTGACAGGAGAGATGCCACAGAGAGAGATGGTAGAGATATTCTGCATGGAACACATTCTTCCATGTAGCGGGTTCTTTGAGGAACAGACTCAAAGTGGACTGACTGCTTTCTCTCAATAGCCAGACCGCTAAAATCCAAAACAAACCACACCAGAAAGAAAAAAGCTGGCCTGGGAGAACTTGCAACACCCCTTTCATTGCACAAGATTTTTGTTTTAAGACTTAAAAGCTTTTTCAAGTCGATGAAGCCAGACATTTCGGAACCTGTGTCAAGTCAAACACGTTGAGAAGTAATCTAATCTAATCTAAGGTAATCTAAAACAACCAACGCCGCACAATATTGGGAAAGGACCAGCATCATCAAACTTCCAGCCTTGATGAAAAAATGAACCATCAACATCCAAAGTTGGCTTCATTTTAAAACACCTTCAGCATAAAGTGTTAGCACACTGCAACACACATATACACTGACTTGACCAATTTCTTGCAAACATGCACTGCTACATACTGTTTCAGGCTGTTTTACTCCTGCTACTGAACACCTCCGTTTCTCATTCAAGTCTCGAGAATGTGCCAGCAATCACATTTTCTCATCGTGCCACATGTACAGTTTACAAATTGAATGGCTGTAGCAATAAGCTCCACCTGAACAGTCTGAAGATTTTGTCCTTACTTTTCTCCACAAAATTTAATGGGCGATATTCAATGTTTATGATGGTCTCTGATGCGTTACTGTAACATAAACATTGAAATGCTGTCACGCCAACACCTAGCTCAATGTCTCCTTCTCAACTGTTAAATGCTTCTGCTGATGGATGTTCAATTTCCTGAAGAAATACCCAAAAGGTCTTTCTATTTCCTCACTGTCTTCGTGTCAACAGTTCAGTCCTGGCACCCACATCACTTGCATCGATAGCCTCCTTGAATGGCTGTGCTACACCCACTTTTCAGGCTGTCAACGGCCTGCAGATAGTTCACTGTCCATTGAAACTTCTTGCCTGTCTTTAGTAATTCAATGGGTGGAGCAGCCACTCTGCTAAAATTTGGTCAGAATTTTCGATAAAACTGACTCAATCCCAGGAATCATTGTAGTCTTCCTTTTATCAAATAGGATACTGCCCAATTACCTCTGCTTTTGCATTCCAGGGGGCTATTTGTCCACGTCCAATCAGATGACCCAGGACAATGACTTGGGCTTTGACAAATCCATATTTAGCCAGGTTTATCATCAGGTTTGCGTCCCGAAGTCGATTGAACAATTCAGATTACTGTTGCAAACATTGCTTTGTTGTGAACTCGGCCAGACCACTCAAAACATTCTTAAGCAGACAGCCCCAGACCATAACTTTGGAAATTGTTTCAGTAAGTATACAGTGAAAATTACCTGGAGTTGGATAGCTAGGTTGACGACTAGATTTTAAAACAGCCATAAAAAATTCACAAAATTACAGAATGAAACGCAAAGAAACTTTTACAGAATTCAGTCGACCCAAACGAGACTTAATTATACTGTTCCAAATACACACAGCATTCCCAAAAAGCAAACTCACTTTAAAAACCATTATAAATGGAACACATGCTTACAGGCTGAAATTGAAGGGAGGGGAGATAGAGTTTCCATACAGCTCACTGTTGAACTCCTCACCAGTTCAGACTGAACTAAACTGCTCAGCTCAGTTAGAGAGCTGACCACTCCCCTTTCTGTAGACAGGTCACTTCTAAACCATGACCACTTTGGCCGGAAGTCTGACCTGTTGACGTAGAAACAAACAGCCTCTCAAAATCCTTTTCATCTCTGTATCAAACCAGACTGATCAGAGCACGGCCTGGTTTATTACCCCTCTGAAAAAAAAATCAAGGACCGAGTCTCCTTGGAACAGGAACAGCTTTTCGAAAAAAAATACTACCTTTGTGACATCTTCCATATCTGAGAAAATATAACCATGTCATCCATATATACAACACAATGGGTCATCCAGCAATTATATTATTGGTTAGTTTCTGAAATGGGCTGGCATAATTTTGATTCGAAATTGTATAAATTTAAATTGATACAGTCCACTCTGTGTTATGAAATCCACATACATCACAAAATCTGCTTTCCTGTCATCCACCTGTTTGGTCACCTACTCAAAGAACTCCATGAGGTTTGTGAGGTATGGCCTACCCTTAAGAAAATCATGTTGACTCTCTCTAATCAACTGATTAATTTCGAGATGATTATAAATCCTATCTCTTATGACCCATATAATTTCCATGGTTGTCTCTACTCCCCTTCTTGACAAGGGAACAACATTTGCTATCCTCCAGTCTTCTGGCAGTATTCCTGTAGACAATGACAACATAAAGATCAAAGCCAAAGGCTCAGTAATCTCCAAATTTAACACCTGGCCGGTTTCATTACCCAGTACCAAATCCAATGTGGCCTCGCCCTTGTTGGCCTGATTCCATATTGTGTCAGGAAACCCTTCTGTACACATTTGACAAAAACTCAACCATCCAATTTACTTGAACTATAGTATTCCCAGTCAATAATTGGAAAGTTAAAGACCCCATAACAACTACCCTGTCACTCTCACGCATATAGAGGATCATCTTTGCTATCCTCTCCTCTATATTTCTGGAACGATTTGGAGGCCGATATTTCCCTGCTCTACCCATGTCTCTGAAATGGCCACAACATCGAAATCGCAGGTACCAGTCCATTCTGCAAGCTCACCCATCTTATTCCAGATTGTCCTGGCATTGAAGCAGACACACTTCAAACCAAACTTCTTGTTTGCCTATACCTTCTTGGGATCTTGAACTCTGAGTTCTGATTTCACTACTCTCAACGATTTGGTTCATATCCCCCTGCTAAATTATTTTAAACGCACCCGAAGAACATTAGCAAATTTCCCCCCAAGGATATTGATACCCCTCTGGTTCAGGTGAAGACCATCCTGTTTGTAGAAGCCCCTCCCCCCTTGCCCAGTAAGAGCCCCAATTATCCAGAAATCCAAAACCCTCCCTCCTGCACCATCCCTGCAGCCATGAGTTCAACTCGTCTCTCTCCCTATTCCTCGCCTTGCTAACACGTTGCACGGGCAACAAACCAGAGACAATAGCTTTGTTTGTTCTTGCTCTAAGCTTAGACTCTAGCACCCTGAATTTCTGCCTTACATCCCCAAATCTCTTCCTATTTATGTTGTTGGAGCCTATGTGGCCCACGACTTGGGGCTGAGCCCTGTCCCCCTCAAGGATTCTGAAAACATGATCAGAAACATCATGAACCTTTCTTTTAAAGATTCACCTCCTACATGAAGTCATGATATGGAGTTGGAGGTGTTCATTTTGTTTTATCATGATTTCTGTATGAAGATGCAGAGGGAAAGTTGTATTCCAGGAGCACTTATTGTTGCAATAACTTCACCTTTTATTTTGAGATGCACGATGAGCATTTGGTTATCAGGTTCTGTGGCCTTTACATTATAATTGATAACATTTTTGCATTATGTTACAAAATGGTTTGGTTGAAACCTCTTGGAGTGCAAATGAATTAAAAAGACGCCTAATTAATCACAAACAATTTAAACTTGTTGTTCAATGCCTTCACTCAGAAATATACCATGACAGAAAAAAAATTCTTCCGAGGTGACAGCAGTGTCGCAGTGGCAGTCAGAATAAAGTAGAATAGAGAATCAATGCAAGTGAATGATTTTTCTCCTTCATAGTATTAATTTGCATTTGGTTTGAATGATGTCTGTTGTGAATTATTTAAATTGGCAATTGATGAATCTCAACTGCAAATGAAAATATTGAGTAATTTAATACAGATTGTCCAGGACTTTGGGTTCGTGTTGCTTTATGTTACTTCTTGTACAAAGTTGTGTATCTACTGTATGGTACAAACAAATTCAGTGATTGAGAGACAAAGTAGTCAATTCGTGAAATGAGACTTGATGTGAATTAAAATGTTGCAGTAGAATAGAAAGTGGAAAATGTAAACATTCTATTCGAGAAGTGGGAAAGGCAGAAATCAAGAAATCATGAGCTGGCGGATTCATTTGGTGCATCTCTGATGGCAAAGAAAGATCTCATTGGAATTCCCTCTTTCCAATCATTTTGATAGTCTTGGCTGTAAGTTCTCAACATGTTCTTAAGTATCTGATGCTACCTTTCCAGAGCTCCCTGCGATTCTGGATGGTACGCAATAGATTTGAATTGTTTTATTGCGAAACTGTCCATAACTTGCTTAAATCATTTGGATGTGAAGTTTGACCATTGTTCTGATTGTATTTCTGTGATTAATCTTTATTGAGTGAAAACTTTGAGAAACTCCTTTACAATCCTTCTGGTTGTGATATTGCCTAATGGAATGGCATCTGGAAATCTAGTGGACACGTCCATAGTGTTAAGAAATACTCATCCCCACTTTTTGTTTGAGGTAGATGTCTACACAATCAATTAAGATTCTTGTAAATGTCTCATCAAAAGTAAGAATGTGTATTAAAGATGTGGGATTTATTGCTGCATGTGGTTTTCCAATTACCTGAAACGTATGACATATTTGGCAAAATTCATCTGAATCCTTGCGCAGTCCAGGCCAGTAAAGATGTTCTTGTATTTTAAGTTGACTTTTTCTTACCCCTAAATGACCCCTAAAGGTAATCCATGTGTACACCCGCAGCACCTTTGTTCCATAACCCACTGAAATTACGATTTGATGACCGTCTGCCCATTTCTCAACTATCTGAATATGTCATGCTCTTAATTTCCTCATTAAGGCATCATTTTTGAGATAGCAGCATTCAGGGATATGTTCAGATTATTTTCTTTGTATGTCTTTTGATACAATTGTTTTAAATTTTCACATTTCTGCTATAACTCAGTTAGTTAAACCGAGCTAAAGACATCTGCTTTGTCATCTATCTGCTCCTGTTTTGTGTCAACCACTTTATCAAACAGGGTCTGTGCTAATTCCACTTCAAGTTTCTTACCAATACTCTCTTCTGTTCAACTGATAACGTTATAATTACCACCAAAGTTGCAGAATAAATATCACAGGATCTGCATCCTACAATAGTTCAGTTGCCTGAGTTTCCACGGACTTTTTAACCACGTTAGCCAGCACTCTTACTGTGAGCCAGCTATATTGTGAGCAAGGACAAATTGTATTCGTGGAGCTGAGAGTTTGTCCAGTACTCCTACCACGGCTTCTCCACTTTTCACTGGTCCCTGTAACCTCACTCTATCTAATTGAGCACGTTTTTCTCATCATAAGTTCCGTTACTAACATCGTTTCTGGCAATAATCCTTCAGAGGCACACGTCTCCTCATCGTTCAACAGCGAAGATTGAGAGGATCCTGGATTTCTTATTATTATTATCTGTATCTGCTGCTCCTGGCCGATGTGAATAAACTTTATGTATCCAAACTCTGTCCAGATTGTACATTCTGGTGCAGATTTCACGCCCCCACTGTATTTTCCGTCACCACTCTAACAAAATTCACTGACTTATCCTGTTTTCCTACATCTTTCCTACCTCTAGTTCTTTTCCTAACCCACCAACACGTTCATTCTATATGACCTACTTTTTTGCACTGTAAAACACTAAGCATTTTAACTTCTCTTTACCCTGCGGTAAGTTATCCTTATGATCTTCACCGAGATTAGGTTAGATTACTTACAGTGTGGAAACAGGCCCTTCAGCCCAACAAGTCCACATCGACCCGCTGAAGCGCAAACCACCCAGACCCCCACACCTACCCCCCAACTAACACTACGGGCAAGTTAGCATGGCCAATTCACCTGGCCCGCACATCTTTGGACTGTGGGAGGAAACCCACGCAGACAACGTGCAAACTCCACACAGTCAGTTGCCTGAGTCAGGAATTGAACCCGGGTCGCAGGCGCTGTGAGGCAGCAGTGCTAACCACTGTGCCACTGTGCCGCGCACAGATCTACCTTTCCCTTTCTGCGTGAGGATTTCTCTTTCTCCAATTTCTGTCCCTCATGGATTGAAATTGATTTTGGAAGTCAAACTTTGATTTATGGACCAACTCATAATCATCAGCCTTTCCAGCTGCTAATCTCGCTGTTTGAACTCTTTACTCTTCCACATGAGTTCTCACAACTTCAGGGAGTGACTTTTTGAACTCCTCCAAAATAATTGTCTGTCTAAGAGCTTTGAGGGTTTGCTCTATTTTTAATGTCATTATCCACCGATCAAAATGACTTCATTGGATCTTTCAAACTGAATCAGTTTGATCAGGGTCCCTCCTTCGATTCCTGAAACTCTGTCTGTAGCTTTCTGGCACAAGCCCATATGTACTTAAGATGTCTTTCTTCGCTTCCTCATACATCCCAGAGACCTCGCCTGATAGTAATGCAAATACTTCACTAGCTCAACCAAAAGTTTTGTTTGGATCAGCAAAACCCACATGATCCCTGATCACTTCATTTGTTTAGCCACCTTCTCAAGTGAGATGAAGATAGCTTTCCCAAACTTCCCATCAAATTTAGGCAATGCATGTATATATGGAAACTGATCCTCACCAGGTCTTTGGCTGCATTGTGTATGTGCATCATCACTGCCTTCCTCGCGAAGCTTCCCTTCAGCCCTCATCTTCATCTTTTTAAGCTGACTTTCCTTCCTAAGTATCAATTTCTGAAATCCAGCCAAGTGTCCTATTCACTCTATGCCATCATTGGAAAAAGAGTTGGCAGTCTTTGGTGCCATTTTGTCTCTGAAGATGCCCCCGCTGTTCTGAGTGCTTGCTGAATCTTGCCAACTTTGCCACCTGCAAAGCGGCCATTAGCGCACTGGCCGAAACCTGATTCCTCCACAGCCATGAACCCAAACTCGATGCAGCCACTGCCGGTGACGCTGGGTCACGTACTGGGCACAAACCCCACTCTGCCGCCACCTTCATGAATCTGCATTGGATGTGTTGCCGCAAGCACCCTGATCTCACCTCTGCCACAGCAGCCATGATTTGGCACCAGCACCACCTCGTCAATGCAGAAGCTGCCGGGGACCCAAGCCCGCGCCCAAGGCTGGCCCATTGAGTTCACGCTGAGCCAACTTGGAGATTAGAATCCCTACAGTATGGGAACAGGCCCTTCGGCCCAACAAGTCCCCACCAATCCTCCAAAGAGTAAACCACCCAGATCCATTCCCCTGCCCCATATTTACCCCTGACTAATGCACGATGGGATAATTTAGCATGGCCAGTTTACCTAACCTGCACATTCTTGGATTGAGGGAGGAAACCCACGCAGACATAGGAAGAACGTGCAAACTCCACATAGAGAGTTGCCCAAGGTGGGAATTGAACCACTGTGAGGCAGCAGTGCTAACCACCAAACCACCGTGCTATCCGTGTCCGCACTGGACTCATTCGCCACCATCAATACCATCACAACCATTGAGTTCTTCACAAGAAGCAAGGGGAAGCAAGGGAAAACGAAACAGAGTGGACGGGCCCCAGGCTCAGAGTCCCACTCTACCGCCATCTTAGCGGACTTTACCCTCATTGCTTAACTTTTAAGTGTGTGAAAGTAAGTGTCTGTTATCAGTATTGAGTCATAAAGCATCTTGTTGTTTCATGCATTTACTGTACGTTCGAATGTTAGCTTGTAATAACTGTATATTAGTTCCACCCTTCTAATTGGCCGTTAGTTCAATCACAATAAACAGACTTAAGTAAAAAAACGAAACATGGCAGTCAAATTCAATAGAATTATCCCATCGATGCTCAAGATCATGTAGTTGATCTGTGATTATCTACAGTGAAGGAATTCGGAAACATTAGGAGAGAAAGTGAGGGATTTTATGGCCATTACTTGCTCTTCAAGTGAGCTCAGCAAAACTGAATTTATACTGTGTTGCAAGAGCTGAACATTGGATCTGTGGTAGAGTCTCAATCATACAATCAAACAACACGGAATCAGACCCTTTGGTCTAACCTTTCCATGCTGACCATAATTCCAAACTTAATTAGTCCCATCTGCCTGTGTCTGGCCTCTATCCGTCCAATATTTCCCACCATGTACTTGCCTAAATATCTTTTAAACTTGTAACTGTAGGGATTTTCTCTGGAGGTACATTCCACGCACCAATCCTGCCCTGGGTAAAACATTGCCCCTCATGACTTTTTAATTCTTTTTCCTACTCTCACCTGAAAAATATAACCCCTAGCCTTGACATCTCCCACCCTAGGGAAAATACACCTGTCGTTTACCTTATCTAGACCCATCATTATTTCATAAATCTCTATAAGGTTCCCTCTCTACCTCCTATGTTCCAGTAAAAACAATGTCACAACATATCCAGCGTCTCCTGAAAATTCAAATCATACATTCCCGGCAACAGCCTGGTAAACCCCTTTTAAAGCCTCTCTAACTTAATGATATCATTCCTATAACAGAACGGGACGCAATATTCAAGAAGAGGCCTCAGCAATGTCTTGTAATACCTCAACATAACGTCCCAACTCGAACATGCAAAGGTTTAAGCGATGACGGCAAGTGTGCTAAATGTCTTCTGAATCACTTCGTCTATATATCTGATACAAACTTCAAAGAATTATGTATCTAAACCTCTGGGTCTCTCTGTCCTACAACACTGCACAAGGACCTACTTTCTCGGGTATACCAATGAAATGAATGAGTAATCGGGCTGTATACAAGATATTTCAAGACATGTTCAGATGTGTTAAGGAGTACATGGAAAATGAAGCCCGATTTACCGGCTGAGAGATGAGAATCATTGTCAATGCACAAAACAAACCCCTTTGCTCCCTCTATTTAATTGATTTAATGGCTTTGATTCAGGACCTGCTACTTATTAAAGGTCCATAATTTAAGTCATAACCTTCAGTTGATGAAGGAAGAGAGAGGTGTTCACTGGTGGAGGAGATGGGTTGAGATGGACTGTGATATTGAATTATTGAATTGTAGTATTGAATGTTTGCATGCTTTAACACGTATATATCATGTGCATACCAAACACCTGAGACTAAAGTCTTTGCAAATGAAGCCATCTTCATATATTTGCAGTTCATTGATGTTTTTAAAGGGGAGAGGTGTGATGATATGTGCCTTTAAGTGGGATTTTATCTCTCCTGGTTCTCCTGTTGGAAATCCGGTGATGCAGTGTCTACACCTTGGAAAGTGGAGTAAATGGCTTAGGTTTTTTAAAAAAAATAATGAGACAAAAGCATCATGAGTGGATGGGGTCAGGCCCTCACAGATGAAGGAATTGAGTTTTTGCTGTGAGTTGTTGATGCTGGCGTTTTGGTGTTGAAGCTGCTGAACACCCCATTCTCTCTCTGCTGCTCCGTTTATTCTGTCGGTGCTCCTTTTCCTGGACTGGAGGAAGTCGCAATGTCAGGAAATCTGGATTTTGACAGCGAAAGTAAGCGGACACATTTCCAAATCAAAATGTTGAATGGCTTGCCACCGGGGAACTTGAAGGTGACAGCGTTATCTTGTATCTGTTGCCTCCTCATTCTAGACAAAAGTGGTTTTGTTTTTGAAGGTGTTATCTAACAATCTTTAGTTAATTTCTGCAGTGCATCTTGTAGATATTACAAACTGCTGCTGCTGAATATCAGTAGCGAAAATGAAATTGATGCTTTTGGATGTGGTGTCAATGCTGTTTTTAACTGGATGGGGGCATACTTCTAAAGTGTTTTTGGAGCTGCACATATCTGGGCAAGTGGAGTGTTTTCTATCGTACTCCTGATTTGTCCCTGATGGATGGTGGACAATCTCTCGGGAGCTAGGAGGAAAAGAGCTATATTTTGCAATATTCCTAGCTTCTGGCCTGCTTTAGCAGCCAGTGTCTATGTAATGAGTCCAGTTGGAATTGAATCTCAATGATAATCATAAAGATGTTGATATTGTAGATTCAGTGATGGTAGCACTGATAGTGGGGTGGTAGTTAGAACGTGTGTTATTTGATTAGATTCCCTACAGTGTGGAAACAGGTCCTTCAGCCCAACAAGTCCACATCGACCTCCAAAGAGTAACGCACCCAGACCCATTTCCCTCTGACTATTGCACCTAACACTATGGGCAACTTAGCATGGCCAATTCACCTGACATGCACATCCTTGGGAGGAAACTGGAGCACCCGGAGGAAACCACGCAGACACAGGAAGGGTAGGCAAACTCCACACAGATAGTCGCTCAAGGCTTGAGTCGAACCTGAGTCCCTGGTGCCATGAAGCAGCAGTGCTAACCCACTGAGCCACCGTGCCACCCCAAAGTTGAGTTGGGTATTGCCTAGTGTTTGTGAAGTGAGAATGTTGTGCGTCAATTGTTAGTCCAAACTTCGTCATTGTCCAGATCTTGTTGCATTTGAACATGAACTGCTTCAGCATCTGGGGAGTTAGACATGGGATTGAGGGTGATTTAGCTGTTTGGATCAGAAATTGTCGAGCTGAAAGATGACAGAGGGTGGTGTAGCACAAGGATATGCTTTTGGGGCCACTGCTGTTTGCCATTTTTATATATGACTGAGAAAAGGGGATGGAAGGATAAGTTATTAAATTTGTGGATGAGACTAAGGTCAATGGAATTGTGGATAGTTCTGAAGGATGTTGTGGGATACAGAGGGACATAGGTAAGTTGCAGAACTGAGCTGAGAGATGGCAAATGGAGTTTAATGCAGAAAAGTGTGAGGTGATTCATTTTGGAAGGAGCAACAGGAGTGCAGGGTGCAAGGCTTATGGTAAGATTCTTGGTACTGTTGAAGAGTAGAAAGATCTCAGTGCCCATATATATAGGTTGATAGGGTTGTTTAGAAGGCACACAATGTGTTAGCTTTTATTGGTAGAGGGATTGAGCTTTGGAGCCACGAAGTTATGCTACAGCTGTACAAAACTCTGTTGACCACACTTGGAGTATTGTGTACAAATCTGGTCACCGCATTATATGAAGGCCGTGGAAGCTTTGGAGAGGGTTCAGAGGAGATTTAGTCGGATGTTGCCTAGTACTGAGTGAAGGTCTTTTGAGGGAAGGTTGAGGGACTTGAGGTTGTTTTCGTGACAGAGAAGATGGTTGAGAGGTGACTTAATTGAGACATATAAGATAATCAGAGGTTTAGATAGTGTGGACAGTGAGGATCTTTTCCCTCAGATGGTGATGGCTAGCATGAGGGGATGAATCTGTAAATTGAGGGCTGAGAGATAAAGGACAGATCTCAGAGGTAGTTTCTTTTCTCAG